>NC_022021.1:38482427-38502315 GCF_000317375.1 Microtus ochrogaster
AGTAATAAACAAACTGCTTGGGCTCATAGCTTAGAACATAGGTGGGTGGAGTAAACAGAACAGAATGCCTGGAGGAAGAGGAAGTGAGATAAGACGCCTCAAAGAGAGACGCCATCCTCCCCTCTCCCAGGCAGACACACGCAATGAAGCTCCGACCCAGGATGGCCGTAGGCTAGAATCTTCCCGGTAAGACCAGTGCTCACAGATTATTAGAAATGGGTTGATCAGGATATCAGAATTAGCCAGTAAGGGCTAGAGCTAAAGGGCCAAGCAGCGTTTAATAGAATTCATTGTCCGTGTAATTATTTCGGGGCATAAGCTAGCCATGTAGGCAGCCTGGGTGCTGGGGACGCAGCCCCGCCACTCCAATTACTACAATGGAGAGGTAAATGATTCAGGAATTTCTTTTGTAAATGTAAAGTTGACAAAGTTTCTGAGAAATAAAACAGTTGATAGAATATACAGCCTGGCTATTAAGCAAACTTCTGTGAACCTTCCATCTTCTCATGGAGGCCCTATTTGCCCCTTCTTCTTATAGATTTCCCTTAATGAAAACCAGACTAGAAATAAAAGCACTGATCTTATCAGTTGCTTAACCCCCTTTAGTCCCTAAGGAACACCTTGCAGAGACACAAAGACAAGCAGAAAGTAAACTTGGTGTGTGTAGTGGTTGGTGGAGCAAGAGAGCCCACAAACTTAGAGTTGTGGTGATGAATTCTACAGGGTGAGTGACTTACACAAACTCAAAACATGTTTCCCGGAAAGACTGAAATCTAATAAAAAAAATTATTGTAGGTGTGATGGATTGAAGCATTATCTGAATAAAAAATATAGGAAAAATAAATTTTAGCATATTAAATTAGCTAAAATGATTACTATAAAATAAAACCACATATAAAATTATGTGAGTAAATCTAAAACTCTACGTACTTTATATGTAAGGTAGATAAATTCTAATGTATATGAAAAGTATTATTTTGCAGTAGAAAATGTATGTGCTTCATAACTCCATAACTTTGTATTTATAATTTGCTATGAACCTTGCTATTTAGAGGTAAAGGCAAATCTCTTCTAAGCATCAGCTGCATAATAAATTTCAGAGGCATTGATTTTGATTGGAGACAGAAGTCTTGCTGTAACAATGCCTCAGACCACTAGACAGGAAAAGAATGGATGATGAGGCACTTCATTAAGAGAATGAAAACAAGTCCTTCATGCCCAAAAACCATTAAGAAGACTTTTGTCAAATTTATCACCTTGTGGTAGATAAAAAAAAATCAAAAATCAAGTATAATTGCAATTTCTCAGAAATAGTCTCCATTTGTTCCAGCTATCTAGAGCCTTTTATGATTCAGTTTGCTGTTATTAAATAAAATACATGGAAACCCAAATTATCTGACATTTTTTATTTGAATGTAGAGACCATTTAAAACTATTATTAAAGGGAGAGCCTCATAAAAACTGTTGGTGCTTACACATTTAGAAAGAGATAAATATACTCATTACTTATTCAGTTGAAACGAGAATATGTAAATGATTTCTGTATTAATATTACTGTTTGATGTACATTCCTAACTCTACTTCTCTACTTTCACAGTGGATAATAGCAAACTTCCTATGTGTGTGTGTGTGTGTGTGTGTATATATATATATATATATATATATGTAGGCATTGAGGGAAAATGAGTCAGCCTGTGAAGTGAACCAAGAAAAAATTCACTTCTCATAAAAGTTCTTTTATTTCCAAATTATTTGCTTTAACCAAGAAGTAATTTACATTGTATATATTCATTTCTTTATCTTATACAATTACTCAGTAGAATTTTAAAATAAGAAGATATGTGAGTTTTTAAAATATCATAAATTCATATATCATATTTTATGGTTATGTGATAGTAAACATTATATTAAACAGTTGGTTCAGGTTAATTTCTGTTTCTGTGACAAATCCCTGACAAAAACCACCTTGAGAGCATTTAGTCCATTACTGTGAGAAGCCAAGATAGGCACTGGAAGCATTACAACCACATTCACAAAAAGAGAATAAATGCATAGATCCAGGTGACATATTGTGACCTGAGGCTCAGGTAGCTTTCTTTGCTTTTATAAAATTAAAGTCATGCCAAATGGAATGGAGCTATCCATACTGAGCCATGTCAGTTAATAATTAAGCCAAAGCATTAGAGCCATGCCCATGGCAGCTTATGGAAATAATTCCTGATCTAGAGTCTCTTCTTGGGTGATATTGTAAGAGGTCAATAAAACATGGCATCACACATGTATCATCTCAAAATATATAGCTCAACAAGAACTATAGTCTGTAAAAAATACGCACACCAATAGTAGTACATTTAATCTACGACGTTGACATCAGGACACTGTGTCTCCATGCCCATGAAAAATTCTTCCATTTGGAGAAACCAATGTTACTATGAATAGTTGACTCTGTTGTCTTAATGTTTCTATAAAATTCTTTTGACAGTTTTTTTTTTCTGCAAGCTAGTCTAATTTAAACAACTATAGATTAGTGCATTGTGTCATGTGGCTATATTTTTTTAAAAAATAAACAGGTTGCACTTGAGAAAGGTTTATTATGTTTCATTTCAGGATCATTTATTTAATTTAAAATCCTCCTTTTATAGTATGGCAAAAATATGTGTAATATAAAATTTGTGATTTTTACCATGTTTAAGTGCAATTTATCATTAAAAGCCTATATGTCATTCCATAAACACAACATAACTGTCTCCAGAATTTTGATCAAATACTTAAGATATGGTTAATATTTTTAGAAATAAAACATATCTCTTATAATTTTTCTCTTCTGCTCACTTAATGAATTCCTCATATTCAGTAAGAATAAAACTATAGAATCTACTTGATTTCTTCCTCTACTACTTTTGATAATTTAAATTATACAACCCTGCCCACCTCAGAATTCATAGGAAGAAACCTGATAAAGATTGCCCAATTCTGGAGAAATTCTCAAGAAACTTGCACCTGAATGTATCTCTTACATTTAGCAGCAAAAATCCCAAGACTGTGTCCAAAATAAAACTTACTTCCATATGATATCTCATCTTTATTTTTTACAACTTTATTAAATCTGAATTTTTGAAATTTTGTGTATGTGTAAAGTAAACTTGATTGCTTTCACCCACTAAGCTCTGCTATCTCCATGACACATCATATGCCACATTCAGGCCTTTATTTTCTTTGGTGACTAAGTCAACCAGAAGCATTTCTGGTGCCATGGTTTGAAACAAGCTATTGAAACCTAGTGAACTCCATAGAAGCCAAAAACCTGAAGACAATGACTGCTGTCCCCAGGTACCTCCCAATAGCCAATAGATCAGCCAGGTGGATTATGGCAGAACCAAATCCCACAAGTATATCCCAAATTCAACTGGCAACAACTGACTGGCAACAGGCTGAGTCTTGTGTAGGCCCAGTGTAGGCAAGAGTGGTTGCTGAGACTCTATGGTTGCAAAAACTGTTTCATACCCTGGAGATAGTATTTCATAGCCCTTCTCCTGGACTTGTGCCTCTTAAATTCTTTCTCTTCTGTCCTCTGTGGTATGGCCTTAAGTTCAGAGATCATGTGATGGTTTTGTTCATAGATAAGCACTCAAGTACTGCTTGTTCTCACAATATTAAGGATCTCTGAATTACCACATTCACGATCCTTCCTTGTAAGAAGAGCTTCTCATGCACGAAATTAGTGTTTGTCTTCAAGTATAAACATTGATATTTATAGGTAGCTTTAAGGTTTAAAAGGGTTAATTCCTATAAGGTCAGATACTAAAATTTCAACAAAGGTCAACATCATATGCACTGAGGCAATCCTTCAAATATTATGAGTCCTTATGATGATTTATTACTTGAAATTTGTCTTGGTGAAAGTTCAGAATACAGTCTTACAGAATTCAAATGTTTAAGTTAATATTGGTAAACAATAATTTCTTCCCTTTAAGACAAAGCTGGAAGTTTCCCGAAACAAAGTAGTCAATCTTTTATACATTTATCTGAATGAATAAACTGATGTGACTGTGTACATGCAAGTACAAGAGAATCAATGGAAGTAAATGTATATTAAGTACAAGAGAATCAATGGAAGTAAATGTATATTAAGAAGCAAACATTTGTCAAGGAAAATACTCATCCAATAAGAGAAACACAGATATTGTGTTCTTTTTGTTCTGCAACATGTGCAATAACAATATGTGAGCATAGAGTACAAAACAGAATATGATTTTATAGTTTCTGTGTGGTTATTTGGGTCTACGCAGATGGAAAAAGAAAGTGCAGTTTCAGATTACAAATGGTGCCCAATGCGAGGCCCAAACCCACTACCCTAAGATTAAGAGTCTCATGCTCTACTGACTAAGTTAGTAATTCATATTACTAGAGTGATAATATTGAGTTTGTTATTAATATAGGCCTCTATGTGTTTATTTGGGACTGAATGGCTACAGGACCAGGCAGGACAGAAACTTCTGTCTGCATTATTTTCTTTAATTCTTCAACTTCAGATTTCAAGAGATCTCAAGAGTTCAGAACAGTGTCAGTTTTAGAAATGAGGTGTGCAGGGCCTGCAGGAAAAGAATGTTCAGACCGTTCTCTCTGCTCAGGCTTGGGGAGCTGAGTTTGATATCTATACCAAGTGCAGTGGTGTATGCTTGTAATCCCAAAGCTAGATGGCAGTTCCTCAGGGTTGCTGAGCTGTCAGGAATCTCTAGGTCTTTGGGAGAGAACCTGTCTCAAAAATCTATGAAAGTTAACTCCTGAGAAAGACACGCAAGTTTGTACTCTGCCTACCTCAAACACAGAAATGATGTTTCTGTAAACTGCTACAGAAATCACTATACACACCAATGCATGCAAACAAAAATGCACTGAATAAATTGATGAATTTGTTAAAGGAATGATGAGATACACGCATCAACAGAATGGTCATGGAGGGTTTAGTCTTGAAAGGAAAATATTGAGTGAGTGATACAGCTCAGCAATTATGGACCTTTGCTTACGCCTTACAACTTGTATACAATTCCTAAAGAACAAAGGGTTAAAGAAGAGAACTAATGCCACAGAACTGTCCTCTGATTTCCAACACAAACTTGGTCTTACACACATGTGTATATGTGTATAGCTTATACTATCCTGAATTTCTTGTAATCCTCTGATCTGAGTGCCTACAGCTGCTCTGAGCACGAGACCTTCAGGAGTTCCTGATGGCAGGAGAGTGGTTTCTGGTGGGTTTTGGCTGGGGCGTGCCTATCTCTATATAATCTGCCCCTGAACACAATAAAGGGGGCATTCTTGGGGAATTCAAAGATGACCCGTGTTGCTGTGTCTGTCTGTGTGTGTCTGTGTATTTTAGCCTCTAGCCCCCTTGCCCGAAGCTCAACTGGGTAATAGCGCACCGAGCGCAGACATGGGGGCGCTGTGCAAGGCATGTATATACACATACTTTCATACACATGCACACACACACACACACACACACACACACACACACATAACACATGAAGAAAATAAAGGAAAAACTGTTTCTGTGTAAGGTGTGCATGAATCCAGAAAATGATAGATAGACTTGTCATATAGAAAAATGTAATTGCTTTTCGTAGTGAGGAAAAAGCTCTCAATGACTAAACTGAGTCATAGGAAGAAAGAATTTTGGTCTCATTTTCATTTGTACCTATGCATGCATAAGAGTTTATAGTTGTTCCTTGACAACTAAATGGGAAAACACTAGCAAAACTTAGAGGCTGAAGGTGCATCCTGTCAGGCCTACCCTGAGAAACTGAATTGGCTCCCTGGAGTTCACATGATAGAAGGAGAGGACCAGAACAGATTCTTGCAGGTATACTTTGACATTTACTCACATACACATGCTGTGGAACATGCATTCTCACTAAAGTATTAAATATTTAATACAATTGTAAGTAAGAGTCTCATCACAATTTGAGTTTGATACTACTAGATGATGTGTTATATGGAAAATAGAATAAATGATCTATGCTTGACCTAATTACTGTTATTATTTTAGCAACTGTGTTTGTGTATGACATGAGCACACGTATTTGTATGGGGGCATGTGGAGCACAGCGGGTCACAAGGTATGGCTTCTCTGATTACTCACTGCACTATATATGGAGGCAGGGTCTGTAGGTTGAGAGAAAAGTTCACTGAGTCAGGAGATCTGTTGAGCCTTGTTCTCTGAAGATCTCCTCTCTCCGTCTGCCAGTTCCGGGATTACAAGTGGTCTACCACACTCACACGACCATTATATAAATACCCGGAAGCCCAATCCTATGACAAGTACACAGCCAACACTTTTCCACAGAGCCACCTGCACAGCACCTACTTATTATTTTCATACACATAGTATAACATAGTATCTGATTGTAGCTATAGCCAAAAACTGAAAACTTTTTTATTAATTATTAATGACAAATGGGACATTATAGATATATTCATCTACAGTGAACCCAAAGTATAGCATTATTAATAGAAGGAAGCAAGTCACTGATGATGAATCCTGGAGCGTTATTTCTTATCTCTTGTTTTCTTTCCTTCTCTCTCTCACCCTCTTCTTTTTTTCCCCATTTCATATAGTATTTTCTCTGCTTTGAAGTTTTTAACCTTGGAATGAATAAGATAGAGAAGTGGGTGATGTAGAGTAAAAGCTATATGGACATTGAAAATAAAGGACTTTTTGTATAGTGAGTTGAGTAGAAATTGTACACGACCAGTGATATGAAGAGAGAGCAAATGACAAGTGTCAAAACCAGGCATTTATTTTGAAAATGTGAACATTGTCCATCAGATAGATGCCGCATAGTGTAAGGTATGTAAGACAACACTGAGATGTGAAGTTTAAAAGTCGTAGTTTTAGAAACATTGAAAATAGAGCATCAGAAGCCCATGCTGAAGAGAAGACAGATTGGATCAAATGGTGTCAGTACCAATTCATGAATAAAGCATTAGGACCAAAAATGATGGATGTCTTTTCTGTAACTATTTCCTGCCAAGTGACAGACGAATTCTCAGATTGCAGTTCAATATGCATTAGCAAAAATATAGCAGTGGGTAAGTAGATGGTAGCAAGCACAGATATATGGATGTATGCTGGGATACTGATTTGAATGGTATATACTGTATTGATGCCTGATATTTTATTATTCATGCATGCATTTTTATTTAAGATATAACCTACTACTGTCAAAGTCATGTGTACTTAAAGTAAAGATTCTTCAATATCTACCTGTTACAACTCTTGACTATTAGAATTTGATATAAAATATATAATTCAACTTCCATATTATTCTGAAAGTTTTACTTTTTTTTTTTTTACCATGAATAAACAGAAATATAAAGTATTTCTTACACCAGGATACAAAAATAAAAATGTCTGCTGTATGTAAATATGCATATGTGATACAGATTCAAAACTGCAAAAATTTCATTCACCCAATTATTAATCTATTCAATCACATACTAAATGAGTTTTAAACATAAGACACTATCCTGGACACTGAATTACCTTGATGGAAGGAATCTCAAATAACACACAATAATAATGATATCTGATGACAGCTAAGGGAGTGGGAGAAAATGGAATTTTTCAGCTAAAATAATTAGAGAAATTACAGAAAAACAAAACAGACACATTATGTAAATAAGACATTTTATGTGTTTTAAATTAGGTGGATTTTTTGGTAAACATTAAAGAATTGAGATGTTAATAGTAGTCTTTAGAATTATACACTCGCAAGTTTAATTACCTGAATTATTCCACATGTAAATTTAATCTAAAAGTTTCAACAATTTTTTTCATCCCAGAGTTGACCCAAATACATAAATATACTGTAACTTAGTTTACTTGGGGTGAGATGTCCTGGACTTTGAGATACACTGTCATTTTCTTGTTTTCCTCGTGACTACATTTTAACATGTGACTGTGAAAAATCAAAATAAATAAATAAATAAACAGCCACATTCCAGCTGTAAGGGTACTTAGGTTATTTTAATTTTTGATAGAGTTTTTATTTAATGTTTCATTGATAATAAATATAGACATAACTACTTTCTTTTATTTCTGTCTAACTGAGCCAGGGGAAGCATTCTGTTTGTGGTATTGATTCTGTTATCACTTTCCCCCAAAGGTGTTATTAAGACAGCGTTGCCAAACATGGACAGAGAAGTCAAAGAGCAGTACCAGGTCCTCATTCAAGCGAAGGACATGGGAGGACAACTCGGTGGCCTCGCGGGAACAACAATTGTCAATATTACCCTCACTGATGTCAATGACAACCCACCTCGATTCCCAAAAAGTATGTCAGCTACATCTTCACCATCTTTGCAAATGTTGCTAAAAGAAATTACTTACCATGACATATTTTTCTCTTTCATGATATATCACGATTTTGGTTTCCCCTCCCTTTATTCCTACTGTTCCTTCCTATCTCTTCTCCCATCTGAATCCACTCTATCTCTGTCTCTCATTAGAAAAAAAAACAGGCTTCTAAAGGATAATAATATAATATAAAATAAAATAATAAAATATACTATGACATATCTGTTTTTAATAATTTCTTTTATTTTTTTAAAAAAGAAAACAAACTACCTGTTTTAAATTTTACATAGCAATCCCAGTTTCCATTCCCTCTCACCCTTCCATTTAATCCCCATAACCCCCAATGCCACCCCCATCCACTCCTCAGAGAGGGTAAAGCACATTGCTTTGGGAAAGGTCCAAGGCTCTCCCTACTATATCTAGGCTAAGCAAGGTATCCATCCAAAGAGAATGGGTTCGCAAAAAGCTAGTCCATGCAGTATGGATAAATCCCAGTGCCGCTGCCAGTGGCCCAGCAGTCTGCCCAGCCATACAACCGTCACTCACATTCAGGGGGTCTAGATTGGTCCCATGCTGGTTCCTTCCCTCTCCAGCTGGAGCTGATGAGCTCCCATTAACTCAGGTAAACTGTTTAAGAGGTGAGTGACCATGTTATATCTTAATGCCGCAAAAAGTAAAAACATCTCTAAACACTATTGATATTCAGGAAGCAGGTTATGATAGATTTAAAAAAATATATATGCCTTTAAGTTTTAAAGGAAATTATGCTTTGTGTTATGATAATATGGAAGAGTTAGTCTAATTATTATTGATCAACATTTGGGAGTCAGACATCATGGTAAAACCTGAAAGATCAGAGAAACAGATAAGCCACCCAGTCCTCTCCTACCTGTTCCATTTCTTCCTCATAAAGGGCCGAGATCCTTCTCTGCCCTGCCTTACTACTTTCTGTCCTCAGTCATCCAAAACGTCTCTGGTCAATTATGGTCAACTAGTGCCCAGCTCTACTCTCTGACTCCAAGCAAGTTTCATTTGTCAGAATACGATCAAAATATCACACAGCACATAGGCGGGTCCATAATGGTGTAATCATGCTTTTGCTATTAAAGTGAGTGAAATTACATTCTAGCCACTTGCTAGTGTACTGACCATGATAGCTTGCTAACTAAAAAAATGAATCTAAATGCATAAAATATGAGGCAAGACTTAACTATAAACATATGCTACCATGCTTTTTATAATAGACAGTTGCCATATATAGATTTTGTGACTTATTTTTAGCAAGTGCATGTGTTGAACCATTTGAGAAGTTTAGAATCTGTCATGTTTCTTTTCTGAACATTGCTTTTACTCTGATCAATATGTACCTCATTGTAGATTTGTGATAGGTGAGAATTGCTTTACTTTCTGGGAAAATGGAATGGTTCTCACCTATTACTTCTCTGTAACTGTCTCCTTTAGAGATATGATGCTTCTCACACTGGCTTCATCCAGGTTTCTTTGGAGTGTTACATTTAACACCAGTTGGTACTTACTCATTTTCTGATGTATTTGCGAGGATTATTTCTGTGCTCCACAGAATTAGAATACTAAGGCTGGGTGGTTTCATTCATGATTTTAGAGGAAGCATGATTTAATCATTTGTAGTTCTTTTCCTAATCAGTTTTAAATAAATTGAAATACAGAATATTTTCCTTTTAATACAAGTATTATTTGTTCCTGGGATTACATAAGAAAATTTGCACTGTTGACACTATTTCTCTATTTAGATGTTTTGTTGTTTTTTCTAAATTTTATATCATCATCTTAACTTCTTTCAAAAAATTGCAGTATATTTTCTTTGTGTAAAGGTTTCAATTCATGATCAATAAAAGTCTGATAGTCAAATATTATGGAAGGAAATTAGAAACCATAACACTTTAATGCAGATTAATTAGCTATACTTAGACTCCATTATATGTACGTATTTCAATAGCCTTGTCATCTATGATAATGAGGTACAATTCTTGTGACTCAAATATTTTTTATTTAAATAATTCATTAAAATTCTAATTTTATATTATGGGATATGAATATTGGTTGTCCAGGCTCTCGTTCATGGCCCTCTAAAGAGTGTAGGGCAATGAAAACCTCTCTTGGCACTGGCCTCAAGTTGTACCAATAATTGTTTGGCCATTCCCACAAGTTCTATGTGTCCATTTCCGCAACACATCTTATAGGCAAGACAAATTTCAGGTTGAAGTTTTTATGGCTGGGTTGATGTCTAAGTTGCAATGCTGAAAGCCTTCATCTTCTATAACAACAACAAAAATAATAATTAGCATAGCACTTGGTTGACTCTTAGGGTTTGAGGTTCATGGGGTGTTACCTCATGATTCTTGGGAAATTATATGCTGTGTGCCTCCTTCAGAAGCTACATGGCATCTGTCAAACTATGCCTACTCTCTCCCTATATTTCTCTTTTGATTTCCTGTCTGGCTTTACTCTGCTAAGTCATTGGCTGAAACAGCTTTTTTAATCAATCAATAAAAGCAACACATATACAGAAAAACATGTATATACATATGTATGCATGTATTTGTATAAGCATATACACATATAGACATCTTGTTATTGATTCTGAAAAGATAGGAATTAAAATATATATTTCCTCACTTAACAAACAGACAAAAATACACTATGGCAAGGAGGTAGGTGAATTTATAATGTTTAATTTATTTCTAAAAGTAAGTTATCATTGGTGCTATCGTTTTTATCAATAAGAAACGCAAGTATATCTCCATTGGATTAGTAGGGAAATATTTGTATAGACTGAGCATTTGAGTGGAAATTATCTAGCATGTCACAGAAGAATTTGAGAAGAGAATGTATTCCAAGGATAAGGAGGAATATTATTAAAATCTTCAATGCATGCCAAGCATAGTATATTTAAGGGCCAGCCTGTTCTATAATTGAGCATATGGGTACAGAAAACAATTGTTTGTAGAATGCTGCAGTGCTAAAATAGGGATGTACATTTCTGTATTGATGTGTGCAACTTCAGTGGACTGTTGACATATATATCAATGTGTTAGAATAATGTCTTTGAGGATGTGGTATATTTTGATGCTGAAGATGATGTCATAGGGTCGCTGTGCAATTGCATGGTTTATATGAGTAAACATTGAGACAAAAGAAATGCAAAAAGAATTAAAAGAAGAAGAAAAAAAGAAATGCTGATGCACAGTGAAAGACATTGTTATCTTGAAACCTAAATAACAGATTATCCTAGTAGAAATTATCATTTTCTCTGCTTACAAAATGTGTTGGGAAAGACATGAATAAGAGATAATAAAAATATCAAATCTGCAATATGTAAAAGAGTCTAAGAAGCATTTCTAAGCCACACATAGAAACTGTAAATGAGGTTCGAGCCGCAGATAAAATCAGATTAATGACAAGACACTCTGCTTAATTTTTGTCCAAAGGATAATCAAAGAATAATGAAGTGATAAGAAAAGTAATAAATACAAATACCTCTAAATTTTAATAAGTAATTTTTGACAATAGTGCCAATATTTAATCATACAAACAAAATCATTGTAACATTGATATGTATTTAATACTGTTTATAATTCTTTATTTCCTTTTACCTTATAATTGATCAAAGTGATAAAGCAGACAAGAAAGTTTTATTGCAAGTTTTATTTACCTAAAATTAACAAAACACATGTGATTTCTGTTTCATACACTATAAAGGGAATGAAATTTTAATCTGTTCTCTCAAGCTGTTGCTGTATGATGAGGATAATTAGAAAATTAATAGGAAATCATGCAAATTGCAATAAAAGTTATTATAGAGATATGCACATGACACAAATGCACAAGGGCATCTGCAAGCACATGGAGCAAATCTTAGAGGGTTGGGAAATGAAAACATCGATATCATTTACTGAGAGCTATTCTAAGACTTATTAGTAGCAAACAAAGAGACTCCTAAGTTGTGAGACCAGTTAAAAACATAAGGTAATATCCAAAGAAGTCCATATAGAGAGTTACTAGCAACCTAGCAGTGTAAAAACAAAAAAACAAAAGAATGAAAAAAACACTTCTAAGTAATTACCAAATTAAAAGTGGGGATAGTCTCTATTGTATGAATATCAGAAGAAAGCTATTTAAGATATGAACTAAAAACCTAGGAAGACTTAGGTAATGTTTCAAAAATGCAGGCAAAAAGCAGAAAGTTAAAACTGAGCATCAGATTTGAAAGTCAGTAAATAGTGGCTATCAAGTAACTACTTTGGGGTAAAATGTATCTTAAATATAATAAGGGTTGATATAATGAAATTTTCAATCTTTTCCTGATTATCTCATAATAAGGGAAATTATGAGAGACTGGAATTTTGAAGAAAAAAATATACTCAAGAAAATTTAAAATCCTTACATTTCTTAGCAGATCGTTACATTAGGTGTTCACTGTATTAATAATTTAAAAGAAAACTACAGTTATTTTAAGATATGCTATAATATTGTTCCATATTCCTGAAACTGCCAGCGTGGCCCACTTTATTAGGTGGGAAAGTGATTACATAGAAAAAGCAAATAAATGAAATGTTTACATATTTAATGGGGACTTTAGGGGAATATTAAATGTATTCTGTATAATTGATGAACAATGGAACGTTATTGATGTGCTTGATATACTGTGAGCTCTTGCCAAGGTCTCCATCATACTTAGTACTCTGTAACAGGAATAGAGGTTATAAATTAAGTATATTAAATATACATAGTTTGTAGAACCAGAAGCATTATGTTGGCAGTTATTAAAAGATGGAATTGGGCTATGTTCCACAGATCTATGAAATTGGCTTCTTTGACATTTCCAATTTCAGAAAGTGTTATAGGCAGAAGACTCTTCTATGATAATATGCATATGTTTTCAATGCTTCTTCTAATAACCACAGATGTAGTATTAAATATAATGTTAGTTACCTATAATTCAGGAATACAATATATGAAGGAAAAAATAACTAGAACAAGAAGAATTACAATTTTCCTCCTTTTTGTCTTAAAGAAAATTGAATCAATTCACAGTTAGAGCTATGGTTTCTTCTAATATCACCTTGAGTTTTCTAATGCTTTTACAAAAGGTAGTTAGTTACCTTGAACTTTGTGTTCAAAGTTTGAAAATAATCTCCATACAAGTAACTTATCAAAACACTTACACTGGTATTTGCATACTACAGTGGCATTGAGGTTATGAATTTTGAGTCATTCATGTTTTATGAGAGTTGATGCCTCTGGCCAGTATTGATGGATTTACAGAAAGGGGGATCAGGTGATGTGGGTGGAGTGAATGCAGAATCATGTAGTAGATAAAAAAATAATAATACCACTTCACTGCCCCTTCCATCAGGATTGGGACCTGGATTTTCTAATTTTATAGACTGGTAGTTGGTTCAACCCAATCATCAAAGTCAGTTGTGCTCATCTCTTAAATCTATGTTCAATCACATACTGAGCTGTAAAAGGCTATGGTTGGAATCTTTTCACAACAGAAATGAACGTACACTTAAAATTATTGCCTAGACTTAGTGCCCCTGCCTCCTCCAATATAGTTGTTAAACATTTACTAGGACCTGAATAACAGTAAATTATTATAGTAGTGTCAATCTCATAGTATTAATGTGAGGATAAAATTAACTAACTATAATAAAATGCTTAAAAAATTACAGAAAATGGAAAGGACTACATGATTGATTGCAACAAGTATATTCTCTACTTTGTGTTGAAACCCAGATTGTCTAAAGGTTTCATATATTTCTTTCCAAATTATCTCTGTGGTAGAATAAAAATTAACGTGGTGCTTATGAGTACAACAGAAAGGATTCATTCTATATTTTCAGTTATGTATGACAAAAATATGTCACCTGAAGAAGAGGAAAGTAGTAAGCAAAATAAAGTTTGAAGCCCACTACAGTAGCACAGACATAAGGTTTGCACTGTGTATTCCCAGTAGCAATGGATACTCTCTAGGAAGCAGTATGTTGATTTTAGGATGTTAAGGGACGTTTTGCTCTGGAGGAAGGACTCCAGGTAATGTAATTGTAATACTATTGTAGTATTCACTGAAATAGTCAACTATCAGGAAAGGGATTGGGCAGCAGGGGCTTTAGAGAATTTCAGAGCTAAGTCACAATGTGTGTAGGTCAAGATACTATGATTTTCAGGGGAGATATTTAAAATATTAGTTTTCCAATTTGTCTATCTATTCATCTATCTATCTATCTATCTATCTATCTATCTATCTATCTATCTATCTATCTATCTAAAATATTAGTTTTAATATTTTAAATATATATAATTATATATAATAAATATATATAATACTATAACTATTATATATCTGATATATATACAGATATTTGATAATAATTTTAAATATAAATCTCAGAAAATGCATATAAGGTGGATCCAAAATATAAAAACATTGAGGAAGAAGATAAAAGAGTAAGGAAATAGGCTAAAGAAAAAGAGTCTAAGTACAGACTGAGATTTCTGGTCTTGACTGTCAGGTAGTTTATGGTTAGATTAATGAATCATGCTTATAAGAATAACGCAGAACAATTACACTGAAGTATTTTTACTTATTTCTGTGCTGCCCTCTTTTTCTAATCATCCCCAAAAAAGATATAATGAGAAATGAATTTGGGTAGTTCAATGCTGATACTAGAATTAGATGAATAATTCATGGCCAGGTGAAATTTCAGAAATTTTAGTAAAAACACATTTAAAAAAAAATATCTGAAGTCATCAGTCAAAACCTTGTATTTAATGGTTATTAAAACATCATTTTACAGTGAGGGATGATAGGAAAATTTTTCCCAGAGGAACTTTTGGGGAGAGGGAAGCAGCATTGTCATCTCATAAAGAAGTGGAAAATTGCCTTTCCTCGCTAGGTTTGGTGGAGAGCCTTCTGCTTGCCCCGAGCTAATAATAATGCCCAATTTTCTTTTCATGACAATGATTGGAGATTTCATGACAATGTTTGCCTTGTGTTTAGAAAAGTTAAAATGTCCTGGGAAAGAAAGGAGAGGGAAGGAATACAATTTATTAGAAAAACTAATTACACGACAACAGGGAAGTAAAGAATGTGTTTGCAAAAGGGAAATAAAGCCAGAGTCATGCAATGATCTGCCAGAGAAATCTCCTGAAACAAGACATGGATGTGAGTGGACCAGTGAAGAATCTGGATGCTGAGGGTACTGTGCCATCAGTACACAGGCAACGTTTCTGTGTTGAAGACTGTGGGAGGAACAATGGACGGGAGAGGATTAAAGCTGTGCAATCCATCCTGTGGCTTAGCTGTCCCACGTGAGTGTGGAAATACCCCAGGCAAAATGATGGTAACCAAAAACTCGACAGAGAAAGGATTGCCACGTTTTGTGCATTTAATTTCCCACCTGCTGCAGGTCCTGGTTGTCTTACAGACAGGGGAGGAGTGGTTCTAATTCTAAAACAGTTGGTGCTCTAATTAATAAAATGTAAACGGCATTACTAATTAATAAAGGTAAACTGGGTATTAGAGATGCTTACAATTAACATAGCATCAGTTTTGTTATAGTTGATATTTTATTTCAGCATTGGCTTTATCCGAGGAGAAACAAAGCATAGAATCTCTAAAAAAAAAAAAAAAAAAATGAAGGAGTGATCGGACCCTAAAGAAAGACACTACACACTACGTGCCTGTTGAACTTCTGATCACTAATGTGGCAGCATTTGAAGGGTGGGGAAGCTGAAATTACTCTTATTAGTTTGTATTTGAAGTCCACTCAAATCCACCATTTGATTAAGCAGTAAAATTAATAAGGCAAACAGTGTTATAAGAAGATAAAAATACAAGTCATAGAGAAATGACCATTAGTTCGCATTAAAATCTGCATATTTTCAAGCATTATTGATGATGCGTTTAAAATGTAATGGTCCCAGCATATGTGGTACCAGGCTACTCCTTGGAGTTTGCTCTGCTAACCAATTCTTGCATTCTGTAAAGTCATAATTAACTAAAGGTGGCTTTGGTCAAATTACATTAACAAAAAAGTACATTAAAATATGTAAGTTAGTGGATAACATGAATTGAAATGATGAGCCCCGTTTTTTAGTTGGGAATCAAGGAACATGAAGAGGGCTGTGGAGACGTCAATATGTGGAAAGGCCTTCTGCTGGCAGGATTGACAGGTCACAGGGCGTGTGAGGAGAAAACAGAGAGGCAGGAAATTACGAACTTATCAAACTGTCGTCTGGTTCATTTTGGAATGTGTCCCACTAGCTGATCACACAAGCTCAATGTCACAAGAACCCAGCTCGTGTTTTCCGTCTACATATCATAAACATTGAATTGAATTTTCAACTCTCCTTTGAGGTTACATGTCACTCTAGTGCCGTGGAATGAAACCGCTTCCTTACGTTTGCAGCTAGGCCATAAATGCCATCAGTGTAACAATAAAGAAATCTGATAATTCTCCATAAATACATCAGTTTGTTTTCTGTTAGGTAAAAAACTGTCTTTCATAATTCCTATCATAATTTATTAGGTCTTCATAGATGGTTTCTTGTAGCTTTTAGCCTTTTGTCATAAAGATAGAAGAAAAACATTAAAAGCAACTTTTTGTTTGTCTACATTTTCTGTTTGTATAAAATTAGATAATAAGTCACAGAGGCAATGGAGGATTATCACTGGATCAACGTCTAAATCCAATCACTTAATCACAGGTTTAGTAGTTAAGTAGTTCCTAAATTTCATTCTCAAATGTAATATTTTACTATGTTTTTGGTAGCTCAAAATTATCAGTATTTTAATCAATCTGAAAAGAATTATTTTAAGTTTTCCAGTATTACCAATATTCTAATACTTACAATTGATTTGAATTTACTTTCATTTAGTTACATTTTTATGTTTCTAGACACTGAATATGAAGCCTTTCCTTTCTAGAGAAAAACTTTGCTTAGTCCCAGACACATAAATCTCCCTCTTAGCATTTGCTTTGATTTACATTGTTTTGGATTGCTTCGAACTCCCAGTTACAAGGATGGCTCACTTCTAAGTACAGTTGAACTCTGAATTCCTATATTTTTTTATAAATATGCTGTGCTTCAAAAGAATATGTACTGGATTATTCAATTTTTATTTTCATTTTACCAAATGTTATTATGGTATTTTATAATTCATCTGTGCAGTTTCTTCTTAGAGGCTTTATATATCACATAATTATTTAAGGTATAATATAATTTTGTTAATTATGCATGCGTACACACACACACACACACACATATATATATATTTTTTCTTCAATTATTCTTCTTAGTTTTCTTGGAACAAAATAATAAAAGAAAGTATATTTTAGAGCTTTGGTTTTGGATGGCAATAGATTCTGACTTCTCTTTCCCACTCCCTACAAAATAAGTTGTAATGCTCCAAATACAATCAAGCCATGATTTTTTTCATATGGCAAAATCACTTAAAGAATATGAATTAATCTATAACAGCAGCTATGTTTACTGCAGTGGAAATAACACAAAACATTGTCTGTAAGAAATTACAGAAACGATCACTGAAATTCCACATAATCTCCTGCATACAATTTTCTCTGTTTCTCAGGAAATGGTGATTTTGTTAGGCATAATGTGTATATTTGATAAAAATGAGAGCATATATTTGACAGACTTAGAGAACAATTCTTTGTCCCTGATTTCATTTCTTAATCTGTGTTGTACAGGTAGCACCATTCCAATGCTTTATATGCATCAAAATGAGGCAACTAGAAATGATGGCAATGTAATTTCACTGTATGTCTTGCTGATTTAGCTTTGGCACAGTTGTGCATAACTTCAGAGTTTTAAATGAATCTGAATGACCTCAGCTGTATTGCTGTTTAGATTCTAGCAATGATAAAATGCCAAGTCATTGGAAAATAAATAAATGGAGGAAACCTAAACAACCTTACATGACAAGCACATAGTTTCACTGATTTCCCCCACATTCAGTAGATTTTATCACAGCATATGTTATATTTTTTTCTTTTATAATATACTAGTCATGATGAACACAGATGTCTACCATGTCAATAAAAGTGTATGCCTGAAATGTAAGATCAGAAAAAACACTGCCCTGTGCCTTTGTTTTTTATAGGCACTCTAAAAGTTCAGGGCAAGAACATTGAATTCACAAACCACTGCTTTCCTTTGATTATATCTTAATTCTGAAGGATGCCTACTGAGTTCTTAGTATCAAGTCAATCATTGGTGAAAAATGAGAAGAATCCAATTTATCACAAGTTTTCCAGTGCCATTAGAGAATAATCGACTTTTGGACATATGTGTTGACAGTCTTCAGAAAGAACTGCTCTCACAACATAGCTTATATTGATAAAGTGCTACAAAGAATAGCTGTCTTCACATTTTCTGTTATTGGCCTCATAAAATGCCCTTCTATAAAACAGGAAATTCATATCTCAGCAGATTGCCTAGAAAAGGAGGCCATTTCATCTCTAGTCTGAGTTTCCTGATGGCCTTTAGATTACCTTTCAGAATTGAAGATGCCCCCACGCAAACACACTGGGAAGTCTTAATTCTGACAAAGCAACTTCACTAACTATAATCCCCTAGAGATGACATCAGACTATGATATTTCTCCTTGACAGTTACTTTAACAATGATTTTAAGGTTTTGCCATCAAACGCTACACTATGAACTTAATCTATAATTTGAAATTGTTCTCCGTGAACAGATGCTAAAGTGTAAGCAGAAATATTCCACGGCCTTTGCCTCATGGCCTTATATTTTTAAAGTCTCATCTGTACATTGCCCCTCTCTCCAGCAGCTGCACCCCCACTGTGCCTTCATTGTTTCCCACTGTCTTCAATGAAATCTACAGATTCCTGTTGCTCTCACATTCATTGCCAGCCATTTCCTTGGTACATTTAGCAATAATTTTTCTATGCCTGACCAGAGGAGGATTTACAGTGGGTTGTTCAGCACAGACCTCCATCTTTTTATCCTGTCAGGAAATTCTCAAGAACATTCCCAGTACTACTGGGCCATGTGATTGTACTACATCTGCTCATCCACCAGTTCAAGGGACGTGATGTAGCTTCAGAATTTTATGTCAATTATAACTACTCAGGCACGCGCATAATATAAATACTGCTTCTAATGTTTCGATTTGCTAGTAAAAATGAAAGGAAAAAAATGAAACATACTCTGTGCTTGAGTTTTTGCTTTGTATTTTGTCTATGAGAAGTTAACTTGGTGTGCCTTAAATAGCTATGACTTGTAACATCTTGCCACCTTAATGAAAAATTCAAGTAATTTGTAGTTGGTATTATCTCAGGCATTTCCCAGTAAGACTTTGGTGAAAGCTAAAATTTAAGAAAGAGTTGGGATTTTTATTTGGTCTTATTTTTAAATTTTGTTTTGCTTTGGGAGGGAAGGTAGCAAGAGCAGACTGCATAAGCCAAGGGACAGGAGATGATTGGGATCAGGATGCATGAT
>NC_022021.1:38502445-38526752 GCF_000317375.1 Microtus ochrogaster
AAGAAAGAAAGAAAGAATATTTTCTTTTTTGGATTTAAAGGTTTAAAGGCAATCCCAGGGCAAGTGACCAAATGACTAAGCAAGGTCCCTATTTAACATATCAAAATGGACTCTGGTCAGCATCACCCAGTACCTATGGCTTCTCTAAGCACCTATCCCCTATGCTAAACATCTCCAGCCCAGGGAATGGACTTCGATTCTCTTCCCCCAGTTTCTGAGCCTATAATTATTCAGTCATTTTGAGTACACACTCCTTTGGCCTCTTTTCCTCTTGGTCCATGTTTTCTTTCATGGTAAGCTTGCCAATCCGTCTGTCTCTTCTTTTCTCTCCCCTCTCGCCTTTTCTCCTCTCGTGGTTTAAGTAAGTCTGGACTCTTCCAGATGTCTCCAGCTACTCTTTCCTTCCTACTTACAACAAACCATTTCTTTTCCTTAACCATATCTAGTAGTGGTCATGTTCTCATTTTCCTTGACGAAGTAGGAGACCCAAGCTGGGTAGACCTCTGTTACACACCTTTTTTCTACAAAAAAACCTTGCTGTACTTGAATGTCTGCTTTTATCCTAATCTGCAAAGACACAATGGAAAACATGGCCATCTGCCAAGTGGCTGTTTTTTTGTAGTTTTGGTTTTCCATTTTGTTTTATTTTCTTGTTTTACTACTTGCCTTAATTTCAAATCTTTTATAAGCTTTTGCAATGTGAGAAATAAATAACAATGTATGAAGCAAAAATTTATTTTACAGTAGGTGGATGTTTAAGCATTTGAAGTCAAATATATATTCTACTGCAGAAATGTTCACTGGATACAGACATATCTTAAAAAGGCAGGACAGACATCTTGTCTGAGAAAATGACCATGTTCTTTAAGTTCACAAAAACTTGAAAGTTTGTACACATTTACACATAATGAGTACAAAAGAAAGTAACTGAAATTCAACAATGTTCTTTTATACGTCCTAATAGATGATTTTCTAAAGAAATGTCATTGTACAAGAAACATGCTGATTATCTTCCTATCTTAACTTTAACTGATGCAACTAGAAATTGAAAATACAATCTATAACAGTGATACTTCCATAGTGGAAAAGAGCTGTTCAAAGCCCATTAAAGAAATTTGAACTTGGAATGTCAGTAACAAATGAAGACTTTGTCTTTTGTGTTTTATTTTGTCCTTCCATTTTTGTCCTTTCCTTACTGTAACAACAGAACATAGACTAAAACACTAATCTGGGCTTTGAGGCAATGCAAAAACTGTAAGATAATTGTGTGCTGTATTAGTTACATACTTTTATTTGAAATCTCAGAACTTTTAATATGTCAAAGTTTATATTTATAATACTATTTTTCAGTCTTACACTTCATTAAAAGTCTTATAATAGTTTCTGTTTCAATGTCAATTTTTCAGTAATAGTATTGCTCCACCTGGTGGTAGAAATTACCATTTTTTAATTGTCCATTTTTTAATACTAAAAGTAATTGAGGTATCAAATTTAAATCTTGATTAAAATAATATATTGAAGTATTTTCTAATGTTCCAAGTTAATTTATGTTAAAATGTATTGAAATTAAACTACAGCATTTTATATTTAGCTTTTCATTGAAATGAAATTTTGGGACTATATATAGCTCATAACAGAATATTTTTGCTTGACTTAAAATAATTGAATATATTATTCTTTTAAAAAAGAACACTAAAAAATATCTAAATATAGGTAATTTTGGTAACTATCCAACTTATGTATTTATCCATGTTGTGTTTATCTAGGGTTTCTCTGTGTTTTGCATCCTACCTTATTTTATTGGTATTTATTAATCTTATTGATACTGATTGATGCTTCTAAGATCATGTTTAATAATTAATCCACTTAGATAAAATTGGCATTTGAATATTTTCTCAAAGTAGTTGTGATTTATCATGCTCCATTACTGACTGTGCATAGTTAAAATGTTACATCAGGACGTTCTGAAATAAATAGTGAAACAATTACATATAATTATAGTCTTTAGCTATCAAATATTTTTGAATTTGATTTATAAAGCTATCAGTGATTTACTATTGATATCTATATTTTAAAACAGAGCAAACAGATTTCTATGCCTGTGCAAATTATGTGTCTCTTTTTAGGCATCTTCCACCTGAAAGTTCCTGAGTCTTCTCCTATTGGTTCAGCGATTGGACGGATAAGGGCAGTAGATCCTGATTTTGGAAAAAACGCAGAAATTGAATACAACATTGTTCCAGGAGATGGGGGAAATTTGTTTGACATTGTCACAGATGAAGATACACAAGAAGGAATCATCAAATTGAAAAAGGTATATAGACGAATTTTCAGAATGTTGACAAACTATAAATAAAAAACAAAAGCAGGGAAACTGATAGCTACTTTTCTACAACTAGAAATACTTATGAAATATAAGCTCACACAATGTGTATCTATGTTTCCAGATGTATATCTTCAGAAGAGCATTAAGACCTCTTAATTTAGTCAAGTAACATTTTAAATGTTAAGATCAATTTTTAAATAAGGTATAGAGAAAACTGCTTACGCTAACATAGTTGAAATGATCAAATTGTAACTACTTAAAGAAGCACATATGTAATTGGTATTATGCATAATTGTTAATGTTACCTTAAAAGACTACTACTTGTGTAGATAAGATTTAGGACAGAAAAGCCATTGACTACTATTACATTGCTATTCTAGTCAAAGCTTGAAGGAAAAGAATTGACATAAGCATGGACACCTAAGATCTGGCTTATGAGGATTCTTTGGGGAAAATGAACTGTGTCTGATGGGAGAAGTAATTTGTATAGTATTTTATCAGGAATTTGTCTTTATTCTGCCCATTTTTCTAAAGTTCTAAATGAAGATCAATGTAACAAATGATTTAGTGGAATTTAGCAAGAAAGTGATGAGGGGATCTTTAAATAATTATGTAAAAAGTAAAATGTTTTAAAGAAAGATAAACAGAACGGGAGTTGAGAAAGGAAGTATCAGAGAACTGGAGAAGGTGCAGGGAGGCAGAGACAGAATAGCTAACAGAGATGCCATTCAACAGAATACTTAGGGAAAAGGGTACTGACAGAGAGTGAGGTTTAGTTTTGCCAACTTGACAGAATATAGAATCACATGGGAACACATTCTTAATTAGATGTTTCATAGATTAGGTTAATTTCTGGATCTGCCTGCATGCTTCCATACTCCCCATCATGATGATAATGGATTGAATCTCTGAAACTGGAATCACAAGCTACCCCAATTAGACGATTTGTTTCTAAGAGTTGCCATGCTCATGGTGTCTCTCCACAGCCATAAAACCCCTAACTAAGACAAAAGGGGGTTATACAGAGAGCAGATAAAGCTAGGAACTGTGGAACAAAGTTTCACTTCTAAGAAGTACCCATAGAAAAGCACTGTGTTTGGGTTTCTATTATGGTAATGAAACACCATGATCAAAAGCAAGTTGAGGAGGAAAGAATTTAATTAGTTCCACAACACTGTTCATCACTAAAGGAAATCAGGACAGGAACTCAAACAGACAGAAGTTAATACAGAAGCCATGGAGGGTAATAATAAGCTGGCTGGGTTATTTATGATGGCTTGCTCAGCCTGCTATATTACAGAAGTTAGAACCACCAGCTGAGGGATGGCACCACTCAGCAAAGGGCTGGCCTCCTTTCCCATCAATCACTAAGTAAGGAAGTGGCCTACAGCTGGATACTATGGAGGCATTTTCTCAATTGAGGTTCCTTTATTTCAGTTAACTATCTTTGGTCAAAATGACATAAAACTAGTTAACAAAGGCACTAAAAACCTCCTGACTGTAGCTGTGAAGGTAAATCTCAACTGGTGGAGGCATCAAAACACGAGCTTTCAGGACATAGATGATTCATCAAGCTGGGTTGCAGTGGACCAAGCCTCTGGCTAAGACAGTGCTGTGTGAGCTGTAAGGGTAAGAGGAGAGGGATGGGACTTACTAAGCTCTGAAGTCTATAAAATTACATTCTAAACTACAGCTGATGGACATTTAGCTGTAAGATTTGATGTTTTCTCCTCTGGATATTTATTTCACTTCCATTTTGAAAGATGAAGTTCATTTTGAGCTATCAAAAGTTTGGAGTGTGTGTGTGTGTGTGTGTGTGTGTGTTTTATTTTATAGCAGCCTGTACTAAAGAGATGTTAGAATTTTACGAAGAATTAGTATTGAAACTAAAATTGTTTACATCCAATATATTCTGATCAGGGCTTACCCCATCCTCTCCACAGTATCCGAGATTCTCATAACCCCGCATACTGTCATCTCCATACCCTTTTCCTTAAGAAAACAGATAAGGAAATAAAAATGACAAACAGAAGAGGACAACAAAATGAACAAACTAACACACAAAAATGAAAAAGAAAGAAACAAAGAAAGAACACAAGAAAGGCATAATATACAGGAAAACACCCATGCACACACACACACACAGAGTAACATACACCCCCACATACATACATACATACATACATACATACATACATACATACATACATACATACGTACGTACATACATACACACACAGTAAAATTCTGGAATTCTAGCAATGAGGCTGGAGTTCCAGAAAATTACTGGTAATTCAGCATAGCTAAATTGAAAAGCTTTAGGTTTAGTGAAAAACTCCATCTCATGTTTTCAGGGCTAACTAATGTGGTTTCTCTCTTCCGTGGGGTATACTATAACTATACCCACTATTTAAACATTTCTCAGATTCCCATAGTTCTTTGTATTGGGAAGAAGCCCTCTGGACTTTTCCCAAACCACCCATCCAAAAATGTGCTTTAGCATATCTATGGTCGCCATGCTAATCTGTGTTTAATCCCTCATATTGATGAGACTTTATTGTAGCTTGTGACATTCCTAGGAGACACAAACTCACATCAAGCATCAAACTCCATTTTCCTTTGGTTTTTGCATACTATTTTCCCCATCTTTCACAGTATTACAAACTGTATAGTGGGATACCCATCAGGACTGGGCTCTACAATTCTGCATTTCAGTTGTTTGTGGTTTTCTATATTTTCTCTGTCTGTCCAAAAGACAAGTTTCCTTAGTGAGATATGAGAATTAATCTCTTCTGTGGGCATAAAGTATTATGGGGTTAGGGATTATAATGGATTAGTAAAGAAGCAGCTGTAGCCTTCCTCCAAAATCCATAACTTAACTAGCCAAGGGTAGTTGGCTAGCTGTCTGGTACCAGGCATGACTTCCCTCCTGATCAGTGGGCCTTAAGTTAAATTAGTAAGCTATTGCTTACATGCAAGTTATATGTGCCATTACTGCACCTTGGTTATTGTGCTTCATAGGTATCATATCTGTGAATGACCATTGGTTGCTTCTTTTCTAGAGTATTTGTTTGGTTTTCATCCATTTTATCTTATGTTTCTTGTTTCTTCCTGTAATAAAACATTATTCATTGTATTGACATTAAAATCAATATTTACATCTAATTCATTACCATAAATTTTCCAACATCGAAGTAAAATTCAGTGGACATTTGTGGAGCAGCTACTGAATACTAGACTTACCCAAGACTTGGAAGATAAAGTTGAAATAGAAACATTTTTGTACAGCCTCTAGCAGTTTTGAGATGTGGGCTGACTTGATAGTGGTAAACTAAAGCTGGAAGTATATACATTGCTATAAAGTGTCAACAAGCACATAGAGGGAAGAGTCTGTTAGAGAATTGGTCAAGAAAGACTTCCAGCTGAAGGAAGCAAGCTTAACACTGTGATGCTCGGATAATGTATGTTCCCAGAAAACCTGAGCAGTAATCTTTCCAAAATCTTTGATGAAGAATACTGAGAAAGAGAGTCATGTCAGGGAAGTGAGGAGAGGATGCTGGGAAGAGAAAAGACCTAAGAGGAGAAGGAAAACCAATAAGCAGGGTACAACTCTGACACTGATCATGATAAACAGCCATGAGTTTAGACTAAATCATTTTCATAGACCCAAAGCTCATTCACTCGGGTCGCATTAATGAAAACTGTGACTGAGGAGAAAGGATAGAAATCGCCTAGTGATGGTACCACATACATAATCCACTGAAGTGCTGTAGGCTTGGAATAGGGTGCTTACAGACATGAGATGCACGGACTGATGATGATACTGCTGTATTTTCGAAGAGAAAAGTGCGCTTTTATAGATACTCAGCCTCCTTGGAAAATTTTATCATTCATTTGAGTAACTCTAAAGAGTTTACCTAAAATAAAAAAAAATGCAGCAGATGTTGCAAGAAAGCTTAAAATTCGGTATCATCGCTCATTGATTATGTTATACTGCATGGAAAAAGATTTTTCTATACCTGCACACTCATAGATGCATTTCTTGATTAAAAACTTTGCTAAGGGTTCTTAAATAATAAAAATATACAGGTGAAAAATTTATGAAATTTCCAAAAAAATTAACTTGATCAACATCCACTCTTTTATTTATTTATTTATTTGTTTGTTTGTTTGTTTATTTATTTATTTATTTTGATGTTGCATTAAGACTTGACACATCTTCTCATACACGCAGAGAACCTAGCTGGGACCCATGCATGCTCCATGATTGTTGCTTCAGTCTCTGTGAACTCCTATGAGCCCTGGGTATTTGATTCTGTCTGTGTTCTATGTTTTTGTGGTATCACTGACTCCTTTGGATCCTAAAATCCTTCATCCCCATCTTCAGTGGGGTTCTACAAGCTGCACACAATGTTTGCTGTGGATTCCTGCATCTGGTCTCATTAACTGCAGAATGAAGCCTCTCTGTTGGGTTAGGCTAGTCTCTGGTCTATGAGTATAGCAGAATATCATTAGGAATCATTTAATTGACTCTTTTTTAGTTTATATTTATTTATTTTTGTTGTTGTTTTGATCAGTAGTGTTTGGTTCTATCCTTTGACTCTGGGCTGTCCTGCCTCTAGTTCCAGTTAGACCAGTCATGAGTTGGCCACTCCTACAGCATTTGAATGACCATTATGCCAGCATGTCTTGTGTGCATGACAAATTGTAGGTCAACAATTTTGCAAATGTGTTGATGTCCCAGTCTCACAACTGGAAGCCTTAATTGGTTATAGAAGATGGCCAGTTCAGGAGCCATATCCCCCATTATTAGGGGTCTCTTCTAGGGTAATCCTCGTAGATTTCAGGGTGTTTTTCATTGTACGAGGTTTCCATATCTCTCCCTAACTGTTGGGACCAATTGAGTCCTGGCCTTCAGCTGCTCTTCCCTGTCTAGAGCCTTCTAATCGAATTTACTAGAAGCTGTTCCTAGCAGAGAGGATCAAAGGATGGGATTTTTACCTGTTGGCCATTGATTGCAGGGTATTTAAGCCTCCATGGTGCTATTAAAGAAGGGTTTTTTGGTACCAGTGTTGGAAGGTCTGTGAGTGGGTCTGTCTCTGTGTGTGTATTCTCAACCTCCAGCCCCTTGCCCGAAGTTTGCAAACTGGGTATCCAATAACCTCTTTTAATACTCTCTTTACTTCCTGCTAACCCCTTCCCTGATTTCATTCTTTTCCTATTCCTACACACTCCCCCATTTACCTGTATAATCTCTTTGCCCTTCCCTGGAAGATCCATGTGTTCTCCCTTGAGCTGATCTTGTTTCTCAGATTTTTAAGGTCTGTGGACTGTAGTATGATTATCCTTTATACTTAACACTTAATATCCACTTATAAGTGAATACATACCATGCTTGTGTTCCTGGGTCTGGGTTGCTTCACTCAGGTATGACTTTTTTTAATAGTTTCATGATGCCCCTTTTCAGTGTCTCCCAACCAAAGTATAGGTACAATGGAGTATCAATTAGCCATTTAAAAACAGAAACAGAAACAAACAACAAAAACCCAGCAACAACAACAAATCATATTAATTTTTAAAGGACATTGTCTATCTTCTTTGGCAAATGTATATTTTGAATTTTCAAACATCTAATCAACATATTAGTAGGAGGCCACTTTGACATTATTATTATTAGAAGTCACTCGATGGAAATAAAGATGAAAACAAAAGTCTATACAAACCTCAGGTTACATTATGTTCTAAAATTAGTTAGAATATTCCCCCCTTTGCAGTCTCAACATGGAAAGCCAATGTAAGGGTTTCAGTGAACAACGAAGTTCATCAGTCACAGTTTTACCTACACCGAATTCATTTAGAAGGTCAAAACTCTATTTGAGAAATGAATATGTAGTGCTTTTAAAAGAACTACTTTAGATTTCAATTAAAAAATTAAGAGATGCAACTAAGGAATAAAGTGTGAGGTTCTTGGCTTTTTATGATTATTTTCTTTCTTAGCATCTGCTTTAAGCTTTAGAATGTTCTGTGCTGTGAAGTGAACATTTCCATTGTGGTTTATCTTTTATCTCACCCTTGCTTCCTATTTACTACTTTCATTTCCTTCTTGTCCTCGGAGGAGCAGTGATGTAGGTAGAAGAATGCAGTGCTCAGGTTTCTATGAGCTGAGGAGAATGGAGAAAGACATCCTTATTTATTTTAGTTTTAAACTCAGCTTTTATTCATTTTATGAAGATTCAGACAGAATGTCATTTCTCTGTCACTTTAAATTCAGAGTAACACCATGACACTTTAAAAACTTCTTCAAGGCACCAGATATTAAAAAAAAAATAAGGACACTGACTCACTTCATATCATAATGTACTGAGCTAAGAATAAAATATCAAAATCATCTTAAACATTGTTGAGAACTGTAGCTATAGGAATGCTAGCAAAACAAGAATAAAAATGTCATCGAATTTGTTCTCGTGTAAAAAGTGAGAGATGGGTAACATTGAGTAAGAAAATGTGATAGTTTAAAAGCTGCATGAATTATATTTTTAAAATTAATAATTAATAAGTGAGAATAAGTTGTGTATTTCTTTAACATCTATACAAATAAAAACATAATTTAGTTAAAAACTTTTCAAAACAGAAACTACAAACTTATTCAAGGAAATATTTTTGGTGTTTTATCTCTTGTCTGTGTAATTATAATATTAGAATGAACATTTATGCTACAGAAAGTCTGATTTAGTAACATGCAAAATTTCACCAATAATTCTGTACTATTTCAATAAAATACCTTTTATTAACCAACAAGTGATAATATAACTTTGTTAAGTAAAAAATCAAAATGTTATTCTTTATTATAATTTAAGCAACTCTACAAATTCAAAAAAATCTTAAAGTTGTTATGCTAGCTTGCCCAAGTTTTATTTAACATTTACATAAACTATAGAAGACATTAAATTCAAAGCAGAATGATTTCCAGCATAGGTTATCAAATTCATTATTTGTTTTTTTTGCAAACAATGGGCAGGTGTTAATGAGTTCTATTGGAAATTTTCTATAATGTATTTGCTGACTAACCGGTAACTTTCCAATTTCCTCTTCCTTTTAGCAATATTGAAGACTTTACATTCCTTGTCAGGTAATTCGGTAGTTTAGCACCACCATGTGGTTGGTTTGGAGAAAAACTCTGGAACATGACAAAATTTGTACATGCATCTGCTATTTCTCTGATCACTTTCGTATCTACTTTGTTATGTCTTATTCTAAAGAAAAAATGTTGTAATCTTTATGTCTATGAACATTAGGTTTCTCTTTTAAAAAGTATCTGGGTTTTCCTTTAAAAAACACTTTAACTGGCACTGGAGGAGTGTTAAGAGTGCCCTCTGCTCTGCCAAGGGGTCTAGCACCCCATGGCAGTTCACAATTGTCAATAACTCTAATACCAGGTGATACAAGACACTATTCTAACCTCCACAGGCACAGCAGGCATGTGGCAATCAGCGCATGCTATATATATTTGTCAGTCACTATGAATGTATGTATTGCACATACATATAAAATCCTTAATTCAATTTTCTAGACATCTAAACATTCTCAACTCTAACTTTTTAAAACTTGGCAATACTCAACGTAGATTTCTGTGCTATATATTATATTTAAAGTTTGACTTACTATTCAAACGATATAGCAATATATTCCATATCTGCTCTCTACAGAAATTTTTATATTTGGAGTTAGAGATATGACATTATTGCAAGTAGATAAAGGATATTTTATTTAAGCACAAGGACTTGGTTCAGATCCATATTCATCTTGGAAATGAGACTACAATCCTAATGCTGTGGAGGCTGTTACAGGAGGATCCATTGGGTTCAAAGGCCAGTGGAGTCTAAGTAAATTGATGAGTTCCCGTTTTAGGGAAAGAACCTACCTAAAAGCATAAGATGAACAACAATAATGGAAGACATGTCCTATGGACCTCATATAAAACAAGAAGTCCTTCATAATAAGGTATAAATGCATGTACTTACATCTCCACATGGATATACATGCATATATGAAGCCTCACATAAAATGTAGGTATAAATGCAAAAAATATTCTCCTCCTCCTATTTTCTCTTTTACACTTCCTTAACTATGAATCTGGCGAACCTGCTTTCCAGTCACTGAACCCACTTTTGCCAGCTTTTTTTTTTTCAGAATCACAGTTAGCACTCCACTATCTAGCCTATATTTTGACCTAAGTCTACTTTGTTCCTCATTTCTAACTTTGCATTGGCTTCTCTTCCTGCCATCCCACTTACTTTTCTTTTCTATCCTTTGCTCCGGAAGTGAGTGTATGAAGCTCCGTCTGAATGTCCTCTTGAGTCCTCTGGCATTCAACCCCAGCAAGGTACAGAAGAGGCTGCACAGTCTCTGATGCCATTTTGGGTATATTCAGCAGACACAGATAAGTAAGATTACAGGACACCAGACTGGTTGCAGTTCTACACTTCATCACTTCATTCTTTCTACAAAGAAAGCCCTGCAGGATGAAGGTCTTCGTTAATCTTTTCCCTACTTCTTTCTTTATTACCAAAATGCAAACATTTGACTATAATCTCCTATGATGCATATGGTACATGTTTTTAAACTATTTGTTTTCATTATGTTTTATGTCCCCAAAAGTAGTTCACTACATTTGTAGTTTTGCTGCATAAGCAAAAAATATCACTCTAGTACATAGAAGGTTTTAAATTATCATTGGCTAAAGGAGTACTTTAGGTTGGCTTACTGTTCTCATTTTTGGTATATTGATTTTTTTATTTTTAATTGCATGAAACACAAAGTTAGCTATATTTTATAAATATTAAAAAATAAAGTTAGTTACACAAATGGAAAACATGTGGTTCAAAGAAGAAAGGTAACTCTTTTAGACAGATAAAGCTTGCTAGAAATCATAAGTTTAAAAAGCATAGGTGTTCTACCATGTGAATAATCTGTGTTAAGAAATTATTTATACTGTATTTAATGATACATATGTGTGTTTTAAAATCAATAATATAGTATTTGATTAGATATTTTGTTATTTTTAGGAAAATATTTGCTGAATCTGTGCAGAGAAGTACTAAATGTTCTTACAGTTTTGTATTTGATTTGGTTTGCGTTGTATCAACTACTGGATGGATTTTAATATTGGTCATTAATTGCAGTCATTGGAATAGTGCCACTTAATTTTAAGTTAATTTATTAAAACTGCCAATATTTGGCAGTATTGTAATAAATGTGGAATCAAGTAAAAATATTTGCATAGAAAAAAATGAATGAATATCTAATGAATAGTTTTGTTTTAAGATTTTTTGAACAAGCTGCAAGAAAACTGTATTTCTTAAATTACATAATTTATTTAGAAAATATTTTGCTTGAAAATTTGGCTTTTATTGTACACATATACATATGGAGGAATTATACTTCAAAAGTTCAAGTTTCAGTCTGTTTCTCCCTTACAGGCGCATTCTTACCTGGTACAGAGACATCTTTGAATTATTGAGTGCTGATCACATTTTATTGAAATATTGATTTGAACACTTGAACTCTGATTGTGAAATATGCTCAGTCTCTTATGCCTATTTTCGAACAAAAAATTGAGATTACTGAGCTTAAAACTATGTCTCTGAAACTGATTCTTTCCAAAACCAATGTCTTTCTGATTGCTTTATCTTTATTTTCCAGGAAGAATAGTAAGTTTACTTTACAAGATTATGTTGCCAATATGTTTCTGGACTGCCTTAGTCTGTTAAAAACTCTGTTTCAAATTCTTTGTCCACAAGTGATCTCTTCCTTTTCAGATAATGACACCTTCTGATCATGAGTTCCTTGAAAACATACCATTTCAATGACAATTAAGAATTGTTCAACCCTGCAAGGCAGAATCTTCTTAGTGCAGGATGTATTTTTGTGAGAGTGATTGATTGCCTTATTGTGTTGATGAAAAATGACGCATGTTCATCACGAAATATGGAGCAAAAGGACAAGAGGATGTAAAGATTGACTAATGATAATTGCTGTTGGTCAAAATATTAGTGACCATGTCTTTTATTCAGGACTATTCAACAGGAATAATGAATTGCTGCCAGGATATGAACCTTAGGGACCATTTCCACGCATACAATTGCTAGCAGACTTTATTTGCCTGTGGTTTAGTGCTGATATTTATTTTTGCACTAGATTTTGGTCTGTAATCATCCTTAATTTCTATCATTTCTGTGACTGACTATATGAATACATGTATCCTTCCTCATAAGTAGCCTCTGAGAAGGTAGCCCAGGCTGTTTTCTTCACTTGCTTTGAAAACATCAACAAATTAGATTGGAGTATCAATCATATTTCTAATGAATAAGTACCTTCCTTATAACTGTATACTTTGTTTTTCTTTAACACTTAATAGCTTGATGGTTGATATGCTATTAAATTAAAAGGCCATTCCCACAGTCAGTTTTGGATCACACAATACAGATGCTAGCCATCCTTGGGGACAGAGTAATAATGATGATGACGACGATGGAGCATTCTGTGTGCTCGTGATACTTAGTTTTAAATTCATCAAAAAGCCGACAATGAAATCCATCAAATTCTACATAATATTATGTAGAAGCAGGAACTCTAGAATCACGTGGAGAATAACTCACCTAAAGGTTAACAACTTTTACAATCATTGAAGTTGAGAAAAAAATTATCTGATTGTAATACTCTACATAGTATTGACATAACAAAAATGTAAAAGGGGAAAGTCGCTATATAACTTTAAAAACTCTTATGTATTTATTTATTTGTTGTTTATTGTTATTTTGAGACAGGATTTCTCTGTGTCCTGCAACTCAATTTGTATCCCAAACTGGCCCGAAGGTACAGATCTGTGTGCTTCTGCCTCCGGCTTGGATTAAAGGTGTGCCTCGCTACCCGGCCTAATTCTTCTTTTTTATTTAGGGAGATACTAAAACTAAATATTCCACTTCAGTAAAATTGTCAGCGCTTATTGCATAGCTCCTTACAACGTGATTTTCCCCCGAAAACCTGGCTATAAGTGACATATTTCTAACTAAGGGGTGTCACACGCAGTCTATCGATCTATTTTCCCAATTACTTTCTTAAACATCTAGAAACAATTTTTAAGATCTGATGGGCTGTGAGTAGTGTCAGAAGGTTTGCATTTACTTTGTATTTATTGTGCAAAAATGAAATACACTCAGCTTCACAAAATTCAGTTTCATCACGAAGAGTTCATTTTCTAAAATTCTAAATGAACCTTGATTATTTTGTACTTCTTTTAAATGCTGGCACTTTATGGGGATCATTAGCCAATTAAGTTCATTACCCCTAAATTAAGATGGTAATAAGAAGAATGAGTGGTTACATGCAATCAAAGGGCTGACTGCTGATTCTCTCCGCTCTTACTGAGATGTAGCGGGTTATGAGGAGAGGTTGCTTAAGTGTCAGGGCCTTGAAGAAGGAACCATGACTGGGATGTAACTGTGGTGTTTCTCTTAAAATTTTTCTCTCCAGCCGGGCAGTGGTGGCGCACGCCTTTAATCCCAGCACTCGGGAGGCAGAGGCAGGCGGATCTCTGTGAGTTCGAGACCAGCCTGGTCTACAGAGCTAGTTCCAGGACACGCTCCAAAGCCACAGAGAAACCCTGTCTCGAAAAACCAAAAAAAAAAAAAAATTCTCTCCAGATCTCAGTATGTAAATTTTCAGTTGTATAACAAACCTATACATATAAATAAGTTATTTCCTATCTCTGTCTGTCTCTCTGTCTCTTTCTCTCTTAACCTTAACTAAAGTTTTGCCTACTGTTTTAAATCAGGAGTTCTGAAAAGGAATAATCTAGCCTGTCTTCAAAATAATGACTATTAGAAAAGAGAAAGGGATTCAGAAGTTCACTGTCCTCTCTTTGCTTGAAATTGACATATGAGTAGGGATCCAAGTTCATTCAGACTGGTGAAGTTTGTAAGCAATAAAAAACCAATAAATAAATGAATTTCAGGTTTATCTGGAATGAATTTTCATAGTTGTACAAGTATAAGCATTTCAATTTGTAGAAGAAAGCAGGGAAAAAAGTGACGAGAAAGTTTTACTCATACTTGCATCCTTGTTGTAGGGAGAGACCACTTCCCTACTGCCTGGCAACTTACACCTGAAAATAATCTCGCAGAAACTCTATTCATTAAATCGCTGCTTGGCCCATTAGCTCTAGCTCCTTATTGGCTAACTCTTACATATTAATTTAACCCATTTCTATTAATCTGTATATCACCATGAGTTTGTGCTCTACCAGCAAAGTTTCAGCATGTCTGACTTTAGTGGTGGCTCTATGGTTTCTCTCTCCACCTTCCTTCTCCCAGCATTCATTCAATCCTCGCCTACCTAAGTTCTGCCCTATCAACAGGCCAAGGCATTTTCTTTAGTCATTAACCAATAAAAGCAACACATAGAAGAACCTCCCATATAATTTCTGCATTTCTGTTTAAACAACAAAGGAAGGCTTTAAATTTAACATAGTAAATATACATATAACAAAACAGTTATCAAGCAAGAATTACAGTTACAACATTTGTATCTACTTTATCTTTTATCATAACTAAGGAAAACTATAACTATAAATTTATTCACTCCATCAAGGACTCCAGAGGATATATTACCTAAGTAAACAGAAAGTACAGTGTAAGCAACTTCTAAAACTGTAGAAATGACAGAGACATCTCACTGCCTAGACAATCACACCAAGTTCTTTTGTACCATTGGTGTATCCATCTTCAGCCTAGAGGCCCAAAGTATCCAGCAGACTTTTCCATGAACCAGGAAATTTCAAAGACAGTTCAGTCACTTTCTTCTGTATCCTGAAGAATGTCTTGCAGAGTATTTCATGAAGCAGAAACCCTGAAGGATAATCTTACCTTTGGCAAGTTCAACAGTTATTTTTCTGTGGGTCCTTCATATCCAGTCAAGCATTCCAAGCAAGAGCAGTTTCTTGACCAAATGGCTAACCAACACCATAAGGAACCTCTTTGATACCCATCTTCCTCTTGAAGTAATTAGTGCTGCCAGGAGCATATGTGTCTCATTGTCATTAAAAGTATTATGTTCTTAAACATTTTAAATGCCATATTCTGAAGATCTCTGAAAGATTTGAAGAGTACCTTTCTAACTGAAATATATCTCTATACATCTAAAAAATCTAACTAACATGACTACAAGCTTAACTATTATAGATGATTATCTATTAACCTATATTTCTTAATTATACATGAATAAACACAATAACTTTATCAAGAGCAGTCATATACATAAAAAAAGTTTGACCTAAAACTTTTTAGGTTAATATCAATAACCCAAGATCCATAACAATGCAAAGTATCCATCTTTATAGCATATCCCCCTTTAAATGTAAAGAAACATTTATGCACAATATTTTGGAATATGGGCATAGTTATATCTCACCAAACTGCTTCCTGCTGTTTGTCGGCCAAAGTATTTTCTTTGTGGTGGTATTTACAGCAACCTTTCATGGGGTCTTGTTCCATCAAATCATATTTGTCTGGAAGCAATCTATCTTCTGTGGAAACAAAAGAAGAACCTCTTTTCCAAAGCAATATATCTTTAGACCCAAATTTGGAATATTGATACACTTATAATATACACGTTGGTTTAGCTTAGCAGGCCATACAATATAGATAGCTCATTCACAGTCAAAAAATTCAATATAACACAATAATATACATAATCCCGACTCTTTGTGTATAGTACATCTTTAGGTGGCTTGTTTTTCTTTACTCCTTTTAATCTGACTGTCTATACTGTCTCATTAAAGATTTTAACCTTTTTTAAAAAGTGTTAACTTTATTTTATGACTCTCTATACTCATTTTCCTCTCTCGTCCAAGTCTACATACATTTATCCAACCCTGTGACTAATCTGGATTTGTATTTATTGCGTATCTGTAATTCTTTACTGTCCAGGAGAACTTTTTTAAAATGCTAATCACTTCTTAAAACTTAAGCTGTGCCATTACTAAGGTATATAAGGTACTTCCTTCTTGCCTGCAAGACAATGCTGACTCAGAGAGCAGAAATGGAGCAAGCATGAGTGATGGAGATATTGCCTGCTTTCTGGAAAAACACACAACTAAGCTGATAAAAATAAGTGTTTGTGAGATTGACATTAACAAATGTGGGTTTTTTTTGTTATTTTCAACATTATGTTGCTTAATGTATTCTGAATTTTGAGCATTTACAAAACTAACTTTTAATTCAAATCAACATATACTCCCTCCCATCTTATATATAATTCTCTTTCAGAACTTTCAAATGGTACATGATGAAAATCTTACTTCTTTAAATGTATTAATTATACACTATGGCGTTGTTCTAGAATATGTTAAGATAAAAGAAACATAATGTACCGTCAGCATGTACCCCATTAAAAGGAAAGTGTGAAAATCCCTTTTTATAAAGTAAATTACAATATTAAGAATTCAAACTGTTTCTCTAACCCCTTTGTTTGTCACGAAGACCCTTCAAAAATGTGTTTCTCCCTTGTCTTGTGCTAACATTTCCAAGATGAACATTCTCATGCTTGTAGCGGTTTCTTCTTTCTTCAACATGAGCAATATTTGTTACTTTCTCCAGGCAACTAGCTTTCCTTTGGGCTTGGATGGACAATGTTATGCTGCCCATGGGACACAATGTTAAGTGTGGTGAGACCCACCTGTCATCACAGCACTAGGGAAACTGAGACTGCTTGATTGTTAATTCAGAACCAGCCTAAGTGACATAATGAGATTCCTTGTCTACAGCCACTCCTCCCAAAATGTGCCTAAGTGCCACAATGTTCCTAGACAGCAATGATTTCAGTCATATGGAGATGAAAGAACAGATATTTGCAAGTGGGACCCATCTAAACTGTATCCGTGCATATGCACAACTGACTTCTTCTTAGATTACTTTCAAGGTCATCTATAATTTACCAATATGCTCGAGGTCATGATGCTTGGTGATGTGTTCTGGACAATGCAGTTCAGTACACATTGATCTTGCATATAATCCTGGGATGTAAGCAACTTTAATTACCATTGTACTTACTTTAAATTTTTATATTTTCTTCCTAATAAAATATGTGTGCATTTAAGACTTTTAAAAGAAAATGGTACCAGTGGAAAAATAAAAGAAAAGCGAGTGTCTAGCATTCTTCATGCACCTGGAATCTAAATAGTCAGACAATCCAATTTCATTGTTGCTCTATTTTTCCAAATTCACCTATCTTTACTTTTGTCCAGTAGATGTCAGTATTGGATAAAAGCAAACTAGCATTTTCCTTAATATTTGCACATTGCTTAGGAGAAACATAAGTTGCCCTGTCTACTTTGATGTGCACATGTAGACATTTTCAATTCTGTGTATTTACATAATTAACATTATAGGTTACTTCTACATGCTATTGATCTTTAGTGTTCTTAAATATTTACCTTGTGTTTCCTCTGCCCCGTGTTTCTCAAGAAGGGAAGCTGAAAATGTAATTAATTGGGAGCAGCTGACAGGTTGCTTAGAAACAGTATTCACCAATTCTGCCCAGATCTATGTAAACGTGAATCCTCATTTTGTCCTTCTTACAGCCTTTGGATTTTGAAACGAAGAAGGCATATACGTTCAAAGTAGAGGCCTCCAACCTTCACCTCGACCACCGCTTTCACTCTGCTGGCCCCTTTAAAGACACTGCTACAGTCAAAATTAGTGTGCTGGATGTGGATGAGCCTCCGGTGTTCAGCAAGCCACTTTACACCATGGAGGTTTATGAAGACACTCCTGTGGGGACCATCATCGGGGCTGTTACAGCCCAAGACCTAGATGTGGGCAGCAGTGCTGTTAGGTAAGAAGAACAGTTTTTAATGGGCATCAGACAAGCAAAGCTTAACTATGCCAACATGAGAAAATGAATACAATTACTAAAGGTAAGGCCAAGAAATAGCAGAGAATGTGCCACAAAATTTGATGAATGCTTATTAGTATAAGGATAGAAGTATTGCTATAAAATTCAACAGAAACAACCAATAAAAATCCCTACAATACTGTTTACAGTGGTGTCATGCTGGACATATCACTCAAACGTCATTTATAAAAGAGACTGAGCAACACAAATTTAAACGATTCTCAAGATTAGTAATGGGAGAATTTAAAGACATGATTCTTTTAGAAAAGGCAACACAAATCTCCCACCCTTAACATTATAATCCACATCACCAACTTTCTTATCTTCTCACAAATCAAATCAATATAGTTATTCCAAATAAACATTCCCAAAATTCTTAAATTTTTCATTATTAACACAAGAGTCTCACATCTAATGTCTCCTATAAATAGCAGCTAAACAAGACATAGGAGAGATTCTTGGCTAGAACCATTCTCTGCAAGTTCTTATCTAACAGTGAGACTTTGAAAATAAGTAAGTTATGAGATTTGAAAGTATGTGTCATGTAAGGTTGGGCCACATATTCTTATTCCATATATAATATATGGAAGGAAGTAGCAATGTTACCTTCATAATTCCAAATCCTAACTGGATAAAGTCCACACAACTTGCAAATCTATAAGAAATGCCATTTTTTATATCTGGGCTTGGATATTGGAACAATATACTCAATCTTTTCATCTTATACCAGATTTTTTTGGACCACAAGCCCCCAAATAATGACAAAGAGACTTGGTGTTAATTATGAAAAATTTAGTCTTGACTTAGATTTGTTTCTAATACCTCTTATAACTTTATGTAACCCAGTTCTATACATCTGCATATTGCCATGTGACTCACAGGTTTTATCTCTCCTTTTTCGTGTCCTTCTCCTTCTGTATTTGGATGTTAACCCTGGCTTTCTCCTTCCATGCAATTTCTCTGTCCCAAGAAGGCCTGTTTATCCTCTGCCTTCCTAGTTATTGGCCATTCGACTCTTTATTAAACCCACTACAATTACACGTCTTCACACAGTGCCTAGGAATATTCTGCAAATCATATTTTATTCAAGTGGGAACTCAAAAGAAGTACAACTGATTAATTTAAGGGGAGACAAACAACTACTGGAAACTCAATATTTCAGTGGAATGCTTTCCAGGTTCTTAACTGGAAACTAGCTATTTTTATGCTTCTTATTATTACCAAACCTTTAAAAACTATACACAGACATACAGTGATTGGTGAGAGATTTACAAAACTGCTATATATTGGTGTGCTGTCATTTGTCAGTCATGTTGCTGAAGCCCTTCTCATTCTTGCTGAATTTTATTGGCAATAAAAAACATCTGATGAAGAGATTTATATTACTTTTTGTAGAACATTAAATGGTTATCATAACCGGCTTTCTTTTGAACCACCAACTAGCTCCCGATCATGACATGGAGAGTTAATAGTTTTTGAATGTTTAGCCTTACCTTAGCTCTTATTTCTTGCTAGCTCTTATAATTTGAATTATCCTGTTTCTCTTTATCTACATTTCTTTTACCTTTCTTTCTTTTTTGCATGTCTCACTCTGCTTCCCCCAGTTTTGGGCTGTCTGGTAGCTTCCTGACTTCTCATCCTGAGCTTGTCCCTCTCTTTTTCTCCCATTTTCTCATCCTTCTTCTCTCTTCCTATTTATTCTCTCTACAGGCAAGGTTCACCTATTCCTCTCCTGACTAAACTATTTGCTGTTCATCCTTTTAATAGACTAATCATCTACCTTAGGTGGGCAAGGGGAAACAGCAACACATTTTTACATAATTCAACAAATGCAGCATAAACAAAAGTAATATACTTTTATAAATTGAATCAAATGCAGCGTAAATAAATGTAACACACTTCTACACAGAATGAGTAGTAGTTCACAGCATAAACTAACGTAACACACCTTTGCCTAGTTAAAGTAATATTCTACAACATGTTATTTCAGAAATGTTAAATGTTTATAACAAATGTGAAAATGTATATCTAACTCTCCACAGTCTAACTATTGGTAGAAACAATGGCTAGTTCAGCAAAAGAATATTTATGTTCACCATGGCCCTGGATAGCTAGACTACACACAAAGTTGTTTCATAAAAGTTGCTCGGATATTGTGTTAAGAACAGTGACAAGGCATAATGATACACACAGAGCAACAAGAATATATTTTCAACTAATAAATGTGGGAAGTCTGCAAGTGAACTATATTATTAGGTAATAGGACAGACACAAAACACAAAAACATGGCTACATGAGGGAAACAATAGAAAGTCATATTTTATAAAAAAAAATATCTTGCAACCACTGTTTCTTTAGGCTTTGTCACAGATGCTACCATCTGATAGTCTGACTATAAGTTAATTAAAGTAATATCCTCACTTTACTTCTCATGAAAAGCACTTACATCCCCAAAAGAACAGACACAGATGGAGCTAATTGATCCCTGTGAGGAGTTGTCAAAAGACAAACATATTACTGAATGACATGAAACCTTAGTTCCTTGTAGTAAACAAGAAACTTGAATCATGACCGTTGAGAAAAACATGGGCCCTGAGTCATCTTTTTTGTTGTAAAAATATACTTGCTCATTTATTAATAATAGGAAAAAATATGTTCTCAAATCTATAAAATGTAAAATTACATCATATTATTCAATTTTATATTTGTGTGTTTTATTTTCCCATCTTTTGCAGCATTTGATCATGATTTTCCTCTTTGGGTATTTTTATAAGTCTTACCGATCTCATAGTCACCCTTATCATACTAATCACATCAAAAGCCAAAAATGGAATTCCTTTATCAAGAACTGGTCTACCGCCACAGAAAGGTTTACTTTGGTTTAATATGCATCATATAGGACACAGGTGGACCTTATTCCATCTTCACCACCAGTACAGCCGTGCTCATTTCTTCCTACCTTCACTTGGCTAGCCTTTGTCGTTTGGTATGTTGTATGGCTGATATTCCAGCACTGTGACTAAGTACCCAAACATATCTTATTTGAGGGAGAATGGGGATTTTCAGATCAGGTTGAGTGGGTTCAGTCAGTTGTTGTCACTATGTTTCCTTACTTTGGCAACTTCTGATAATTACTCTCTAGTGAGACAAAGCTGTTCAACCCATGGCATCTGATTTCAGAAAAAGAACTAGAAAAGGCTTTTGAGAAGGAAAACCAATCAATTTCATACACCTATACTCTGCATTATTTAGCAATTCCCTAACTCCTAGTATTCCATCCATCTATGAATTCACAAGGGGATAATTCAAATGATGAATCTTTAATTTTTGTGATATGTTCATCTCTCACTATCCCATCAGCTAGCAAATAAGCATTGACTATACAGGCCTTCCGGGAACAATTTTAAATACAAACTATACTATAGTCTGGTTTCCTACCTGGCATCTATTTTTTGAGGTTCTGCTTGTTATTCTGACATTTTTAGGAAAAGATATCTCATGAGTCACATAGACATTGGATATCTGCTAATTTTCAGCATAATATCTAATAAACTTGACATTTTATCACAAGTGCAGAAATCTAAGCACGGCAAAACAACAGAATTCTGGAACAGAATTACCACCTCCCTAAAACTGCTTATAAAATGAATAATTGACTTATCCAAAGGGAAAGACAAACATTAGAAAATTATTCATAGTTTTTCACATGCTTGTGTGAGATTTTTTGAGGCTAAAAAGAGGAAGGAAGAGCTGATATATTATAATTTTTGCACCTTTTAAGAACTGAGCATGTGACTTATTATGGTGTTTTTTTTTTTTCTATCAGTATATAACTCCACAAGAGGAATCGTGTCTATACATTTCTTCTGATGCAATCCATACATCTCGAATACAGTCTAACACATCATAAAAAGTGAAGACATTTCCTTAAATAAATGTCATGATTTGTGTTAATTTATCTAGCTAGTACAATAACTCTTTTGTTTTGTATTTTAGACTTACATATTGTTTGAAGTCTTTGAACTTTTTTTTTCAGCATGTATGCTTGCCATGTGTGTGTCTGCCACCTCTGAGGGTCAGAAGAAAACTACTGAATCTGATCTGAAATTATGAATAGCTGTGAGCTACCATGTAGCTGTTCAGAACTTGCTCATTGTCCTCTACACGGTGACAAATTCACTTAGCCTATAAACCTTCTCTCCAGCTATGAGAGTTATCACAAAGATAGAAAAGCATATAGGAAACTATAAAGATTTCTGTATTTCAACTCTTGTATTTATGTAAATAAGTTTATCCCTATTAATTAGCTTAGGAATTACTCCCAGAATGACCACAATTATAATTTACATGGATAGTTTTTATATAAACAACTGTTTGTTTACATATATTTATGTTTATATACATATACATGGATAGAAGAATAAAGAAGGAATATATAATATTTATTCCTTCTTTCTTCTTTCTATTCCTTCCTTCCTTTCCTTCAAGAGGCTCTTTCCACATATTGCTGGATTTCCTGGAATTTATATAGATTAGGCTGGCACTGAGTTCACAGAGATCTTCCTGCCTCTCCCTCCCTTGTGTTGCTTTCAGAAATGAAGGCACTCACCACCGTGCCCCAGCTCTCATACACATCTAATTTTTTATTTATTTTTGAGATTATAACATAGCTATTGCACTTCTCTGTCCTCTATCCTTGCTCCAAACCTTCCCATATACTTTTTCAAATCCATTGCCTCATGTTTTCAATTGTTTTTACATGCATACATGTATATACAGACATATTCTGAAATACACGAATACAACCTGTTCAGTTCATATAATGTCATTAGTATGTATATTCTCAGGACTGACTATTTGGTGTTGAATAACTAATTGGGCTCTCCCCTAGAGAAGACTGTTTCTCCTGCTCTAAGCAATACTTGGTTTCCTTTAGTCCTATGTGTATTGGTGAAGCCTCATGGATATTTTGATAGATCTAAGATACATACATTAATTTTTTCATTATAAATACCAAATGAAAGAAATAATATATAAGCCTCAAAGGTATTCTGTATTTTAATAACATTTTAATTTGTCTTGTGACTGTTTGTTTTCATTCTAATATCTATTGAAATAATCATTATTTTAAGGAAACAGGCAAAATGTATTCTATCTTCTAATTAATAAGCATAGTATATGAAAAACTTCTTACACTATAATCCAGAAAAGTAGAGTCTATGAGGATGAATTTTTAATGTTTACACTAAGAAAATATATCTTGGTTTCTATGACAGAAACTATTATTCCTGGATTATTTCATTAATTATAAATAAAGCTAACCACTCTCATTTAACAAAAGCCTAAACTGAATCCACTGAAACATATATTATGTATTCTTAAATCATTTATAGATATGCAGGAAATAAACTCACAGACACTATCGAAAAATGTTAATGACGAGACGGAAATACTATGGGTAAATTGATGTTCATGGTGAGATCAGGAAGGTAGAAGTTAGTAGGAAGTACCTCAATGGCACTCAAGGAAAAGTAAACCATTATAACAAGTCGTAATATAGAAACTGCAGCAGTGGCTGAATTTGCTAATCTCTGGGGTTTGTTCTGTCTGACTTGCTGCTGCTATGCTATTCTTAGTATTTAAGACTCCCAAGAGAATTATTGTTCTGAGTCAATTTTTGCATGAAGTCTACTTGCAAATGTGCTGAAGGTATTTAGTTTCCATTAGCTGTGTTTATGGACACTAGGGAACACAGGGATTTCTTTACTAAAATAAATAGCTGAAAAACACATTAAAAACATTTTTTTTTTCTAAGAAAATGACAAAAAAGCTGGCTCAGGTGATTATGGTTCAAGTCGTTAATCTGAACTAATTGTGTTTACGTTTTACCTTCTGAAAGGTAGGTTATTGACTACCTTGCAGTACTGAGGAAACACATATTTAACACATCTTTCCCTTTACTTATTAGTTATCAAATTACTTTTGTACAATGTTTATTACCAAGGTTATTTGAAATTTATTTGGGCCGGG
>NC_022021.1:38527752-38530511 GCF_000317375.1 Microtus ochrogaster
TGTGAAAAGATTATTTTTGGCATTGACAAACAGATGATATAACATAAATAAAAAGAAATAAATTGTAAAAGATTCCAAAATGCATAAAAGAAAGATGGAAGAAGCGAAAAGTATGCTTAGAAGTTAATCAGAATAATTTATTAGCGCAACTTATTAATGGCGTTTCATTTTTATAACATTCTGTATTGCTTTTCACAGCTAGTTAAAGCTGTAGTTATTTCCAATATTACAATGGAGACAAGGAAAATAGACATTGGAAGGAATGACACGGTCACTAATATCATATATGAACAAAATTATTTTTTTTGTGATTTATTTCATAAAAATATACCACACTGCATATGGATGGTGCACTAACCTAAAAGATAAAGCTTGTATAATGAGATAAGTAGCCTCTTTATTCTTCTTAATGTATGTATACCTATACCTAAGAAAAATTAGAGAACTATAAATATGTTATTTAATTTTATTTCTATATTTGGTGCTGTGAATTGAGTCTAGAGCTTTGTACACTCTAAATAAGTGTTATTCTATCTTGCTAAATTCCCAGAAAAAAATAATCATTGAATACAGCTATTGCACATTAGGTAATTCAGATAATTTAGGTCATTAGGATAAATGACCTAAAAAAAATGATGGAGATGTCATTTAATAAATGGCAAAAGTGCAACTCTTTGGGCAACTATCCAGGATAAACATACACAAATAGTAATAACAATTTTTAATAAAAAGTATTTATTTACTCTTTCTGGAAAATTTTCCATGAGAATACAACATATAAAGAGCTTATTACAGAAATGCAATTAAAACTTTTTAATTCCTTTTTTGTTTTATTTTTGAGGTTATAATATAATTACCAAGTCCTACCTTTCATTTCCTACCTCCCACATACCTTTTCTCTCTCTCTCCTAAATTCATGACTTCTTTTTCATGAGTTGTTGCAACATGCATATATATAACATGCATATATATATTCTAAACATATACTGATTAATATGTACAAAGTTTTTTATATTTGTTTTCAGGGCTGAATATTTGTTATTGAACACAAAGTGCTGTGCTCTTTCTTCTGAAAGATTATTTCTTCCACTTTGAGTATTCCTTACGTGTCTATCATTTTTTCGTGTATGACTGAGGCCTCCTGAACTCTCTTTCGCCTCTTTTAGCATATCTATTGTTGTTTTCCATGTTGAGCTCATGCTTAGGAAGAGACATTATAGGTGTAACTTCCAACAATATCACCACAAACTTCTTTATTGTCTGGCTCTTAATTCTGTTGCTTCTTTCACATTGTTAACCTAAACTTACATTTTGGGACTGGTTTGTGCATATATGTATTATGACCAGGCTCCACAACTCTATATTTCAATTGGTTTCTGCTTTCTGTAATGTTCTTTGTCTGTTTCAAGGAGAAATTTTCTTGATTCAGTATGAGGCCTATACTTACCTGTGGGTATAATATTTAGAGTGTAGTTAATGGTTGATGGCTTAGTAGAGTGATGTTGGAATGCTCTTACACAAAGTTAATGACTTTACCAGCCCTGGTAGTTGTTTAGGTTTCTGGTACCTGCTGTGGGACAATGGTCATTTATCCTCTCACTTGTATTATTTTTAATAAAACGCTGATTGGTCAGTTATTAGTGTTATTGTGCTACAATTAACAGTCTTTGAATCCACTAGCAGATTATGTTGTTAGACCTCAGATCTATGTACACAACACATTCATGAATATCTATCATGTACCATGACATAAACGCTTACCATAGACTTGTCTATGGGAAGGACACATAGCTTTTTCCTAGGCAGCAATCACATGCAGGTTCACAATACCACACTGGGGATTTCACAGTAACAACATTCCTTATTGCCTCCTACTACAAATAACAGAAGCTAAATCTCTGCTGTTTGGGACTAAATTATCTGTTTCTTATTTGCTCATCCATTTCCTTCTATATGTTGTATTTCTCCACAGCTGGCTCTTCCAGTTCATAACAACAATTCTTGACTCACAGGAGAAAATAGGAAGACAGGAATCTCCTTTAGCCCCTACCTAAGACAGGCTGAGAGGAGGTACCCAGGGTAAAATAACCCATAAAAATAGACAGCTAAATAGTTGGTCCCCAAATACCTTCCTTAGCTTTAATAAACATAATTTATGAGAGCAAATGACTACAATAAAGCTTAGCTCTACTTGTGAGATGTATTAATATAATATATAAAAATATATGTGAATAATTACAAAATATGCCATAATGCATAGACAAATTGAAGTAAAAAATTTATAACTTTCTGGATCTAAATTAGTATGAATTCAATCAGATGTATGCACATGGTAAAATTCAAAGTAGCTATTAAAAGATAATGTAGATTAAAAAGTAAAAATCATATTAAGCAAATTCATATAGCATTTGAAAATATTCAATGTAAACAAAAGCATTGGATCAGAGATTAAAAAAGGAAATGAGGACATCAGAGGCAGGGTCGTCAGCAAAGTATTTGGCTTGCAATCTCAAAGACCTGAGAATAATCTCAATAGTTCAGGTGAACAAAAATAATAAAAAAAAAACAAGGTCTGGTGCCAAGCAATTATAAACCCTGGCAGCGTAGGAAGAAATAGCTGTTCACTGCTCAGACAATCAACCCTAATTGGCAACTTCTAGGTTAATGAGACAGCCTGTCTCAAAATATTTGGAAAGCTTCTGTGGAAGAACAGTATCCATGTTTCACACACACACACACACACACACACACACACACAC
>NC_022021.1:38530611-38537844 GCF_000317375.1 Microtus ochrogaster
CACACACACGCACACACATGCTTGCATACACACACAGGCACACACACACATGCTTGCACACAGATGTGCTTCTGCATAGACATGAACATGTCACTATAATTACAATATTGGAACAAACCCATTGTCTTTGCTTTCGGAACAACATATTTAAGCATTTTGGGCTTAAAAGCCATGGCTTCTGTAAAATGTTCTCATATGTGAGTTTTAAATATCAGTATATATGCATATATTTTAGTTCTGAAGGAAATATGAAAGTGTTAACTTGGGAAATATGGCCTTTATTGTAATATTTGTACAATATTATTCCAATTTAAAAGTATTTTAAGAGAAAATGGAGTATTGGTCCTTGTACATACATCTCATGGAATAAGGACTACCTAGTAACTAGTAATTTTTAAACATGGTAAAAATAATAACTTAAATATTCTTCAGGTAAAGCACCATTTTATTCTTTCATACTATCCTGGTTCTATATGATTTTTTTGAAAAATCCTGATAATGAATACAGACTTAATTCTTCATTCTTTCCCCTCCTGCCCACACACTATTGCTTTCTGTATCTTTAAAAAATACTAACTACCTAGTGAGTGTTTGAATCTTGACTCATTTAGCAGCCCTCTCTATCATATGTCAACCACTTCTTAAAGTTTCATGAATCAAGTCCAGTTTTGCCGCCTAGGTTACTATATCTTTTGGAAGATTCTGCAAGGCAAAACAAGCTTACTTAACAATACTGTCTTGTTTGAATGCTCCAACACATGGCTTTCAAAGCAATTGATGTTTAATCGGTGCTTTAGTATTCCCCTTAATAATGTGTCATTTACCACATATAGACTCAGAGCTTTATTATAATATGAAAATACATCCAGGAATGGAATCACTTCTGGTATTGTGCCCCTCTATCTTCTTTCTATGATAATAACTAAGAGCACAGCTTTTCTATAGCTCTTTCCTAGGGTTTCTACCGCTAATGCAGCTGAAATTGGCTCTTTCTCTCTGGTCTGTGATTGCTAGTCTTTCCCAGAACCATTTCTATACAGCCTTCTAGCACCTTCCAATCATCAGATGCTGGGAGATTTTTTTTTTCAACCATTAGATTTTCTATGAGGCATTTTTTTTTTCTTGGCACTATTGCAAGGCCTTTTCTGATCATCTAACAGATGGTGAGATCATCTAGAGATAAATGTCTTTTCACACCATCAGGGGAGAGCATTATACTTTATTTTATGCAGTTACCTCTTGCATGGTGTTTAGTGTGTAGTTAGACACTTGTCCATTATGCAGAGAACACAATCCGCATCAATGTTGTCTCCTAAAATATTAATGAGGCTAACAAGCTGCAACTTTCTTTTTGAGTTAGGTTTATGTTTAGTCGAATAGAGGCGCCAAGAAAAAGAATAATGTGATAAAACATTTCTAGTTTAGAAAAAGGCTTGCAATCGAAAAAAGAAAAATAAAATTTTCAAAGTTCCTTAACTTTTAAATGTGCCATAACTGCTTTTGTGTTGGGAACAGGGTTCCTATAGAAAAAGTTATTCCACTGAAATTGTGAGACTTCAATGATTTCTAACATCACAGATCTATTGTATCTATGTTATTCAGAGATATCTGAGATATCAAAGTTAGATCAACAGCATGGGTTATACCTTGCAATAACAATAACAACTTGTTGCTGGATCAGTTACTAAAAGATATTGGCATGTCAAGCTCATACAGCTCTTTTGTAAAGGCCAACTGCATTTGATCTCTCAGTGCAATGGCTGAAATCACATGAGTTTCACACAACATTTCTCAAAATAATAACCTGTTATACAGTGCACAATTCATCACTAAATTTTCACGATTAAAATAATTGCTCATTTGTGGCTTGGAAATGTTCACTTGGTCAAGTGTAAAACTATCATTTGCACTGACCTCTCTTTTTAATAACTTCTTTTTTTTGTTTTTTTATTTGTTTTTTTGAGACAGGGTTTCCCTGTAGCTTTGGAGCCTGTCCTGGAACTAGCTCTTGTAGACCAGGCTGGTCTCGAACTCACAGAGATCCGCCTGCTTCTGCCTCCCGAGTGCTGGGATTAAAGGAGTGCGCCACCATCGCCCAGCTGTTTAATAACTTCTATGGGTTTCATATGACATGAAATACCTAGGCAGTATGCAGCACATTATACCTCCATTTTAGCAGACTAGCTTTCCAATACAGCATTTTATCTCAAGTTGTACATAGAAATTAGTGATGGATATGTGGCAAATACTGTTAAATTGGTCCATAAACACAAGCAATTTTTTCAGATTCTGGGCTTTGCTTACGTCATATTATATATATATATATATTGTTCAATTTGAACAATTATAAAGATGAATTATTTAATGATTACAGTCATGAAAAACAGTGTTAGCTTTTACCTTTTATAATGCTTGGTCTTTCTCTGTGTGTAGCTCAGTGCCAAAGCATTTTTCTAGCATGTTCAAGGCTCTAGAATTTTAATCCAATACTCTAAAAAAAATTGTTTTGATATTATGAACAAAAATATCCCTATCATCCCACATGTATCTCATTATCTGAATGTTAAGAAAATCTAATTTCTGTTTTATTATTCATATTCTTGGATTCTTTTTTTCTAGGTATTGCAGAGAAAACAGTATTATCTGACTAAGGATGTTCAAAAACTTAAAAGTTACAAAGTCATAACGGGTTAAGGAGAAACAATTTTCTTGAGTCTTTAAACTTTGTGTTTATTTTCATCTGCTTCCTGTACTGTTTTCCCTCTCAAGGAAACACAGAGACTGTGTCTGTTCCGCCTACAGCTTTAACAGTTTTCAGACATCTCTCTCCAACCCTCACCTTCCCCACTGCTATCACTGAGGAGTTCCTTTACTCCTTGCGAGAGTTTTAATATTCAGCAGGTTAAGGAAAACCATGGTCAGCTTTCGAAATTTAGTCTCTGCTGAGCTTTCAAAGTGTCAAGGCCCTAAAATAATACGAACAGCAAGAGTACTAAATCTTTCATTATTTCCAGTTTCCCCTTGAGCATACCGACTTTACAATAAAGAAGTTGCCACTTACAGTCTTCTTTATTGCATGGTGGGTAATAGCTACAGGGGGGGAAATAAGTAACTGTGTCAAGTTAGCCCCACTGCCATTATGATTCATGTGTAATCCTTGCACATTTGCATCTACTCTTTTCACGTGCAGGTACTTTATGGATTGGAAGAGTGATGGGGACAGCTACTTCACAATAGATGGAACGGAAGGAACCATCGCCACGAATGAATTACTGGACAGAGAGAGCACGGCGCAGTATAATTTCTCCATAATTGCAAGTAAAGTTAGTAAGTATGGTGTGGGCAGAATCAACGTTAAACTGAAATTCTGTGGATTTAACACTCTTAAATGAGTCCCTGCTGAGGTCTTTTTTATTTTAGGACTGACAGCTGAGTAGTCTCCCGCGGAAACTCAGAAACCTGTTCCTATGCCTCATAGCATAAGTCCAGAGAAATTGTGACAGCTGCCAGAGAGTCCTGTTTGCAAGATTGCAGGAATACCTAGAAGTGATTTTCATTGTGTAACCTCACCCTTTCCTATTCATCACTTTCCAGAATTTGCAGAAATATCAACTTCTCTTCTACAGATATTCTTTGTCTCCATGTTATTCAGAGTTGTATAAGTTTAAAAAAAAAGAAAATAAGCATATGAAGTCACTTATTGTGAAATTCTTTCTGAATTTTGAGGAAAGAACTTGAAAAACTATCCTTTTCTCTTCCCCTTCTAATTCACGAGAAGATATATTAAGATAAGCGTGGATTATACTAAAGCTTTAAGTGGACTTTTTGAGACCCTTCCTTAGAATACACAGATTGTTTGAAATTCCTTGTGCATGCTTGTGGCACAGGAGACAATTTTCCCGACTTAGAGGGAAAGCAGAACTTGTTTGATAATGCACTCAAAGATGTTTCACATCCATCTCAATTACAAAGGGAGAATATTTAATATTTAGCTATTGGCAAGAGTGTCTTGATGAGAAACACCTGGTCTCCTTCCTTCTGCTCTGGTCTTTTGAGAGTTTTGACAATTCCCTTTGGAATATTTTTTCCCTCCTTATATTACTTTGAGCACCTGGCAGAAATTTATAATACTTTAGATATTAATTTTACATTTCAAATAAAAAAGTACTACAAACATTTATTCTGTTCTGGGAGTGTTGCTCAGTTTCAAATCAGTCTGGGTGTAACTATGGAAGAGCTGTGTTTATATTTTTAAATGTTTTAACATATGTGTAGGAGTGTGTGTATGTTTGTGTGCACATGTGCATGGCAGAGTAAGTTTACATGTGTTCAAAATTTTCAGAAAGCCAGAGGTATGTCTTTAGTTCTTTGTCTGTGTGTGTATTCAGGTCACTTCTGCATGCCTGGTATAAAAGGAAGCCAGAAGATGGGTTCAGCACTCACAATAGGGTTATAGAATATTGAAAGCTTCCAGGAAATTAAGCTCAGGTCCTCTGGCGGGGTTGACAGTGCTTGTCATCACAGTGAATTCTCTTCAGCACAGATTTAAATTCCTGTTTGGTCTCATATATAACTCAACAGTATCGTTGGACCTCATCTATAGATTTTAGAGTTTATCTTACAAACTCTATAAGGATCATTAATATTCTACATAAAGAGAAATATTGATTAAGCTAATGTATTCGCTTCTTGCTATTGATGGTACCATTTACATTAAGAAGACTAGCATGAAAATTGTAACTTTATCAATTCTAAATTATCTTTTAGTTATAAAATATCACTTCTGTATTATTTTTAAAGATTTTTTGATTCCATAATTTGTTCCAGGATAAATTCACAATTTATATTTTTTGAAATACTCCCAATACTATGTAAACTCTATGTGGTTTTACTATCTAGTATTTTCATCAAAATCTTCATGATATACTAGATATAAAGAAATTTTGTCATAGTTGTCCCAAATATGGTTATGATGACTCAGTAAATAGATCACTTTATTTTCAACAAAATAAAATAATTTATATCTTTAAATGAAGGAAATCTGTTTTGGTCTATAAATTACATACTCTGACAAATTATTTCATATTTATTTTATAACACTAGTCATTAAAGAGATGTGTTACTTCTGTAGTTGGCACTTAAGAATTAAAAATGAGGTTTGTATAGTATTATAATACAATAAAATAAATTAAACATACATGATAGAATAAAATATGCTAGAATTAAGTCAGTGAATCTGTTAGTCACTTCAACCCTGTAAAATTGTTGTTATTGTTTTCCTTTTTCCTTCATTGAACATTTGTTTTCTGATATCTACAATGATGTTTTGTGACATTTAATTTCGGGAAAATCTAGATATCCTACAGTGCACAGAATAATTACACACAACAAAGATTTGTCTTAGTTAAAATGTGAAAAATAAAAAAGTCCTTTGGAGAAAGACTATTAACAAGATAATGTTAATATTTTCAACAATTTACTTATGGAAATGGGTGGTAATTTAAATTTCAAGCAACCACACAATAGAAATTTACCAATTTGTGATAAATTTGTGGTGGATTAAAATTGGTACAGTATATAGTAATATTTTCTTTATGTTTTAATAAATAAAGCTTGCCTAAAGATCGGAAGAGCAAAGCTAAGTCACTAGAGGTCAGGCAGTGGTGGCACACACCTTTAAATCTCTGGATTTAGGGTAAAAGGTGGATGGATCTCTGTGAGTTCAAGGCTACCCTGGCCTACACAAGATCAATGCAGAAGCAAATATAGTGATGGTGCCTATAATCCTGCACTAGAGGGAATATAGGGTGACAGGAGAGAGAGACTTAGTCCGCTTAGTCTGCAATCACCCAGCCGTGGTAGAGGTAAGACTTCTCTAGTGGTTTGGCTGTTTTCCTTTTCTTGTGTTTAGGAGAGCTTTATTAATTAAAATATAATGAAATATCACTATACTAATACATTTAAATCATTTTTATAGATTATTAAAGTAATTTCTTTAGAAATGCAGTTGAGAAATTTCGCTGCCTGTCAAAGACAACTCAACTCCACAGAGACTTAATGAAATAAAGTGTGAATCTTGTACTTTGATCGTGAGCTCTGCATCTCAGATAATGTAGATACTGGATTCTGCACCTCATACCAGTTAGTGTAGAATTGAACCAGTGTGTTGCTTTTCATGAATTTTATTAGTGTTTGATTTTATGGATTAGTTCACTACATGGTTTTATAGTCAAAATATTGTTATATTTATATAAAATAATTTACAATGTCCCAGAAGCCTTTATTTAAAACTTTGTCCTTATTATTTCCATTTGTAAGTTTTAAAGAAGTCTATACCACCAATCTTCAGAGTTTTATATAAAAAAACTTATAATAATGACTATATTCCATATGCTCTGAGTCCGAACTCACCTGTGCAATATGTTATGGATCATCAATACACACTAAACGTTAGAAGGAAGGGGCCACTGTTTTATAATTATTGTTGATTTCTAGTTTCCTTAGAAAATAAAACACAGTTTTACCCATTTACTAAATTTTTTAAGTACATTTACACTAGTTAAGCAACTATTTCTAAAGTAGCTTTAAAAATATTATATATGTTGTGCTTTTATCCTTTAATAAATAATTTTCAGTCTTATTCTTCAACACATGATATGAAACCAAGTATTATGAACACTGGCAGGGGATAAAATATATAATTCACATTAGGCAGTGACTCCTTGCTCCAAAGACATTAGTGGGGAGGCCATAAAGGAATAAATGAGTTTTAATCAAAAATTTATTTTTTCTTAGTTCAAGAAATAATTTAAGGATAATTTCTGTCTTTCTATAATCAACCCCTTAATTCTATTTTACTTAAATCTATACTCAAATCTATACTCCAATAGAAGATGAGTTTGAGATATTTATGTATATATCATCAATATTCCAGATATTAAAACTTCTGACCATATGTGTGCAACACAGAAAATTGTATTTTGTTTAATAAACTAAGTATCATTATTGGATAAGGTAAGATCAGTGAATTAACTTTAAAAAGATAAATAAATCACACTAGGCGAAAAGTCCCACACTATTGCTAACATATCAGTACAATTTCTACTACCGGGTCTTCCTCCACTACACAGTTACTCCTTTCTGCTACCGTGTGGTTCCCCACTACCACTACACAGTTACTGCTACCAGTGACTGCATCTTCCTCCAGGACACAGTTACTGCTACCTGTGACTG
>NC_022021.1:38537944-38563520 GCF_000317375.1 Microtus ochrogaster
CTTCCTCCAGGACACAGTTACTGCTACCTGTGACTGTGTCTTCTTCCTTCTCCATTAGTTTTTCCTCAATAACTCTCTTATTGTTCATTGTTTATTTTTTTGCAGTTGATACCTTACAATTTCCTACAATTGAAGATTATTTTCCATTTTATATCAAAAATAATTGAGAACAAATATGGCTTTCAGAGAAGCAGAATCCATGTTTACAAATATTATCTTTTTATGTATTCAACAGGTAACCCATTATTGACCAGCAAAGTCAACATACTGATTAATGTCCTAGATGTCAATGAATTTCCGCCAGAAATATCTGTGCCATATGAGACGGCTGTATGTGAAAATGCCAAACCAGGGCAGGTATGTTCTCAATACTCTTCACAAACTGTGTACAATGACCTGTATGTTTATGCTTTAAGTTTTAAGTCCAGACAAAAATACACATGAGTTAGTTATTTTCCTGCATTATATGTCTTTATTAAATTTACATATGAATGATTCTAGACTCATATGAATTAATGGTAGATGGATGGATGTGAAGCTAATAAAAGAACAATGTAGCAGCCTCAATTTTTTTATGGATACAGAATTATAACAAAGATAACTAATATAACCACCTCTTGATTCAGAGTCTGAAATAGTAAATGATGAAGTACTATTATTAAATAATTTCAATTTGACTATTTGAAACATTAGAATACATAAACTAAAATTGTGTATATTAGTTTGTTTTTAATTTTTGAATGTCCCACTACATTAAGGTTATTTTACATCTAATAAAAATTTCAAAAAAATTAAAAATCTTATAATTCTTTGAATTAATGCATTTGGGAATTATCCTCTACAAAATTAAATGTGAGTTTGTTATACCTTAAAGATTTGAACTTTGGCAAAAATAAAATTTATATGAGTTAAACTTCCTTTCCTTTCATGTGGGGAAAGTAATGAAAAATAAGCTTGTGTGCCCAGAGGCTCTGTTTTAACAAATACCTTTTTTCTTTTTTATTAGAAAACCCTTTTAAAAAGAGATGACCCTGAAATCTTCTTTGAGAGTTCAGAATATGTAGGTTTGGGTCACGTTGAACTTGGTCCCATCTATTATGTCCCTTGTCTATGAACTATTTATAAGGATAGATTATCTGTCCTCTATCATTGTCTAATAAGAATACATACATACATACATACACACACATATATATGAATATGTGTATGTATATGCTTTGTGATTGTATCTAATTATCTACATATCTATAGATTAGAATCTACCATGAAACTTTATACTATCTATCCTTTTATTTTTCTATCATTTACCATTGTGTGGAACATCCAAACTCTTACTGTAGAAAATTGTTTAATTCATATGCTTGAAAGTTTTCCACATTCTCTGTTCTGTCTCTAACATACTTCCAAATATTTTCTGTAGTATATGGCTTTTAGATATCCTATTTGGTATTCCTTCTCATTTGTGAATCAACTAATTGCATTTTCCAGGATAAATTGAAGTTACTTTTAGTTTAAATTTTAAGAGATCAATGCTGAATTATTTAGATTTAACAAAGACTTACAACTTGGGAGACACTTTGAAACAGAGATGTGAATGTTTCCTTGTCCAAGTAACATAGAAATATGTATTATTTAATCTTAAGCAATGGAGGATGGGTAGAGTAACATAGCAACACAAACAGGCATGTATTCTTTAATTTGTCTTTCTTTTTATAGTTTTTTTTAAATAAATCAGCACTCACAATGTACTTGATCTTCAATTTTGCTCTTACAGGGACACTGATGTAATCAGATGCGGTGTTTCTAGTAGAATTTCTTATTTAGTCTGAAACGCATATATATCATTTAATTTAACATGCAAGAAAGGCTCTTTTTTCTTTGTTTGTTTGTTAGGGAAATTTTCAATGCTTTTTCGTTACACAGATATTGATTTAGAATTAGGATGTGTCTTCTGATTGTAGCTGCCATTATTATCTGCAAAACCTTAGGGAAATGCTCACAAAAGGTATGTGTAAGTAATATGACCACTGATATTGATTCGAAAAGTGGCATTTCTCTCTATCTACATTCTTTATTAAATAAAGTTATTAGACTGTTGTGTAGAGTTCCCTGTGAAATTGATGAGTGACTTCAAGTTTAATCTCAACTTTGTCTCAGATAATTCAGACAGTAAGTGCTGCAGACCGAGATCTTTCACCTGCTGGGCAGCAATTCTCCTTTAGATTACCACCAGAGGCTGCCATCAAACCAAATTTTACAGTTCATGACTTCAGAAGTAAGTATAACCACTTACAGACTCACCTCTAATGGAATTTTGTCAAAGGGCACACGAGGATGATTCAACTGCTTTTCCTAGAAACAGTTTTACAATGCATAGATAAGACAGCTTACTTTCTTTATAGAGGGCTTTTAATGATTTAAACAAATAAAGCATTTTTTCTGAGAAATTGATTGCTTCCTTATTTGGAATAAAGTCATATAATAATATGCAAAGATCTTATCCATGCAAATTAATTCTGTATTCATTTCTTTTATTTGAGCAACAAATAGTACAGAGGTTGAGAATCAGACAGTTCAATTAGAATGAACAGGATTTCATTCTCACTGCTTGATTTCCCATGGGCCACAACAGGGAGTATTTTCCTAATTAATGTAGAACCCAGAACTTCTCTATTGAGATCACATACAAAAACTTTAATACAATACTTCAAAAGAGTCTATTAAAATAATTTTAGATACAGCTTCTGAAATCATATCTTCCACAATCATATTCTACTATCAACACTTCTATTATATTACTGTATCTGATAATATTACAGCCATCACGGAAACATTTGTTGTATTAGATGATGGGTACTCTCCATTTCATGGTGGGAATGTTTCTCAACCATCTAAATCTAAAAACGGAAAACATCCAATGGCAGATAATGTATTATAGCTTATCTAGTGTAAAGCTCACTCTAGACTTCCTTATGTGTGAGCAGAACATTCACACTGGCTCCCACTGGACAATGTTATCTAACAAATTTTCAAAGGCTTTAAAATGCATTAGGTATTTGCTACAAGTACAAACAGAGTCCTTGTTTTGAGACGCTTTCTTACTATCATAAAGTTAAAAGGTGTAAGCCAAGTCATTTCTATGCTAGAATCAATTGTAATACGTTTCAAGTTTTACTTCTGTGACTTTGTGCATTAATCTACTCCAAGCACCTATATAACATGTTAATATCAGATATCTGATATTATATTTGATGAGAAAACTGAAGTTCTAGTGGATTTTCTTTTTCAAACAAGTAAAATGACATGATATCATGATGATGGGGACAACTGGCCAAATGAAAGAATGTCTGGAGAAAACCATATGTTGTGGGTGAATAGAGAGAAGAAAGTCTGAATATCCATATTTCTCACTAATGAACTTGAATGGTTTGGCTCTATCTTATGGTGTGATGTGATAAATAGCTGTGAATAAAAAAATACACCAAATGTATGATTTTAAAACTAGCATACTCATTTTTGATCATGAAGCTAATAACACTTTACAATATATAAAATGTCAGTACTTAGATAACAGTACATTAAAAATACTGATGTCTAAAGAAATGGGGCTTGTGATCATTTGAACGAGAATGCTTCCATTGGCTCTCATGCTCAATTCTCTATATAAGAATAAATGCATTTGATATCATATATTTAGATATTTTCTTTGTATTAGTCAAAGTGAAATATAATTTTTGGCTTCATTAAAGATACAATGAAATAAAGATAGTATTAACATCTCAAAAGATATTATTAAATTGTACTTTTGAATATTCGACTTTTTGTATTTAGAATAATAATATTCATAGAAGTTTCCCTCCACTGAATTTGATTTTGATATCAGGAAAAAAAACCTGAGGGAACTTCTTACATATCCTTATAAAGCTCTTCTTTCTCAATGGGACATTTAATACATACACCATCAAGATGAATGTTTCTTCTTTCTCAGAGGATTGTTTTAATTACATATGATTACATTTAAACAGTTTCAATAATAATCTAATCAATAATTTAAATAAGAATGCATTTTACTGATTTAAGAAGATTTTCCTACTACTTAGCAGACACCAATTTAAAAGGTGAAATGAAACTCACAGAAACTACGTTATCATAAATATTATGTTTTGCAGACAACACAGCTGGAATTGAAACCCGGAGAAATGGATACAGCCGCAGGCAACAAGAGCTGTATTTCCTCCCTGTTGTAATAGAGGACAGCAGTTACCCTGTCCAGAGCAGCACGAGCACAATGACGATTCGTGTTTGCAGATGTGACTCTGATGGGACCATCCTGTCCTGTAATGTGGAAGCAATTTTCCTACCTGTAGGACTGAGCACTGGAGCTCTGATTGCAATACTACTATGCATTGTTATACTCTTAGGTTAGTTTTCATATAATCGTATTTTCTGTATCTCTCTCTATCTCTGTATTATATGCCACATCAAATTATCATGTCTATTTAATTACGTTTACTGAGCTGGTTAGAGTATTAGTAATTATTAGAAACAATTTTTATTAAATATGTTTTCCATTTGGTATTTTCCATATAACATCATCACTGTCTTTAAGTCATGAGGAATGTTAATGTTGAAAATTTTACTTCTTTTCTACCAAGAAAATCTCTGTGATAACTATCAATTTTAAAAACATTTCTCAGATTTATGTGTGTAAACTGGGTTTGAAATTTTTTAACGTTCTAAAATATATGGCATTCATAAAAATCTTGCTAATTATTCCCAATAATCTTGAGTTTAAAAGATAGTTACAATAGGATTACATAAATTCTCATTCTTTGTAATACAATCCTTAATTATCAAAATTGTACTTCCAATGAGTTCCATTAAATAAACTTTTATTTTCAAAAACAAAATAAAACAATTTCTCTATTAACTTTGAAAACTATTAATTGTCCTGCCTAATAAAAACAATATGGTAGTTTTAAAATATCCCAGATGAGTAATACTTTCTAATTTCCATCTAACAAAGAAAAGAAGAAAGCAAAGGGTCTATGAAAGAGGCAGAGATTAAAGGGACCCTAAATATGTTTACATTCTGCTTACACTGCCATCCTAAAATAACTTAATATTTTTTTATGGTCACTCTTTAAAATCAAAGAAAACGGATATAAACCAGGGAATTGAGCTTACACAATAGTCATCATTTAAAAATTCTTTAAAAAACAGGACAATAGCTTTTTCTCTAGAATAGAAATAATAGTAAGCAGTGAGTAATACCTTATAGAGAAAACTCCCCAAATCGACACTCATTGTTGCCTAGTAACTTCTAGACCAATTTGAACAGTGTAAGTATTAATTCTGTGCGGAGAGCTTGGTTACATGAACAAAGCATTCAATTATGTCTTCATAATGCAAGATGACATTTGTCTAGCATATGTTTTTACTAGTGTTACAAACTTCAAGCTGTGTATTCAAATAGATTTCTCACATAGAAATTGTCCATGTTTAATTAGTATTAGATATCAACTCAATGTACCCATTCTCCTTTGTAAACATGTAGCTAATTGAATCTGGAAGTACTTGTTTATCTTCATAACAAGGCTCAAATTATTGTAGGTATTCTCCTTTGGCTCATGTTCCCTCATGAAGTAAACAAGCAAATTGTTACCTCACCAATATCGATGGTGCTTGCTGTGTAATTATCTCCCGTAATTCCTCCTGAATAGCCATAGTTCTCTTGTACTAGTCTAGGTACTCTTAACCCTCTTCTTCATAAAAAATAATCACTTTATCATTGTCTTATATAAGACTCGGTTTCAAAATACATTTATTCCTGAATATTCAGCCACATACTGTTTATTGCACAGTTTTAGTCTCCTTTCAAGGAGTGAGGATAAACTATAGAAAGAAACCTGCATGCCTGGTATTTCTTATAGATCGCTTTCCTCCAAATCGAATAGAGCCTGACTCTCTACCTTTGCCCTGTTAAATCTTTTGACACGTAGTAATGCTCTTCAAGGTTTTCAGTATATTGCCCAACCCCTGGGATATCAGCATCAGTGACTTTGCATTGGATATTCTATATGCCAAGGGAAGACTGTACAGTCCTAAATACCATTCATGGATTATTTAAGAAGCAACATCTAAGGCTCCACTTTCCTTCCAATATGCTCAACTTTAAATTTGGTGAGAGAGGGAATAAACACATCATCTCTTACCATTGATCATTTTCTAGGCTCTCATTTAATCTCTGCTTTGAAAAAAAGAAACACACTTGTCTTTATACTAATGTTATTCTTTTGCAAGGACGTGAGACTGTTGTCCAAAAGATGAACACTTATTTCATCTTGTCATTATGTGCCTGCTTATGTTTTGAATAATAAATACCATTAACTTAATGGTGAGTATTCGGAAACTAGAAATAAAAAGGTAAAATAACAATTGCAATGAATAGGTACACCAAATTATTTTATTTTTATGTTTTAATTTTTTTTAAAAAACAAACTATCTTTTCTCATTATACATACCAATCCAAGTTCCCACTCCCTCCATTTCTCCCATTCCCTCCACATATCCCCCATACCACCCCTATCCTCTTTTCAGAGAGGGTAAGGCACATTGCACCGGGGAAGATCCAAGGCCCTCCATACTATAGCTTGGCTGAGCTAGATATCCCTCCCAAAGCAAATAGGTTCCCCAAAAGTCAATACATGCAGTAGGAATAAGTTCTGGTGTCCTTCCAGTGGCTCCTCAGTCTGCCCCAGTTATACAACTGTCATCGCATTCAGAGGGACTAGTTTTGTGCTGTGTTTGTTCCTTCTCAGTCCAGCTGGAGTTGGTGAGCTCCCATTAGCTAAGGTAGACTGTTTCAGTGGGTGTACGCATTATGTTGTTGACCTCTTTGCTCATATTCTCATTCCTCTCACTCTTCAACTGGATGTTGGGATGAAGGTTCTATGGTGATATTTAAGATATTCATCACTCTGACTACAGAGCAAGGCCAGTTTGGGCACCCTTGCCTCTATTGCTTAGGGTCTTAGCCGGAATCATACTAGTGGATTCCTGGGAATTTCTCTAAAGCCAGGTTTCTTGCTAACAATATAATGGCTCCCTCAATCAAGATATCTCTTTTCTTGCTCTCATCCCCATCTTTCTTCCATCTTGACTATCCCTTTTCCTCATGTTCTCCTCACCCCTCCCCTTCTCTCCTCCTCTTCCACCTTGTCCCTCACCCCTTACACTACTATATTCCCAATTTTGTCAGGTAATCTTGTCTATTTCAACTTTCCAGGTGGATCTATATATGTTTCTCTTAGTGTTCACTTGTTACTTAGCTTCTCTATGATCATAAACTATAGGTCAATATCCTTTCTTTATGGCTAGTATCCACTTATGAGTGAGTACATATCCATTTTTATTGCCATAATATTTTCTCTGAGCCCAAAATACTAAAATGTAATAGAAAAATATTTGATATTATTAATGGTTTTCTATAGTCTTCTACTATTTAGCATTTCAATGTGAAGTTGGCATTAGAAAATTCATAAACATATGCATGATAACCTTATTGATCATATTATTATTACTATAAACATATTATGAGGCCACTAAAGAAATTTAGCTATTCTTGATCTACTTTAGCATTTACAGAGAATAAGTGATATATGTGCTTCCACTTACCAAATTGATTTTTGTGTGTCCTTCTAGCTATAGTTGTGCTGTATGTAGCATTGAGAAGGCAGAGGAAGAAAGACACCTTGATGACATCTAAGGAAGACATAAGAGACAATGTCATCCATTATGATGATGAAGGAGGTGGGGAGGAAGACACCCAGGCTTTTGACATTGGGGCTCTGAGAAATCCCAAGGTGATTGAAGAGAATAAAATTCGCAGGGATATAAAACCAGACTCCCTCTGTTTTCCTCGTCACAGACCGCATGCGGAAGACAACATAGACATAAGGGATTTTATTCACCAAAGGCTACAGGAAAACGATGCGGATCCAGCTGCCCCACCATATGATTCCCTGGCCACTTATGCATATGAGGGAAATGGGTCAGTGGCAGAGTCACTCAGCTCCATAGACTCTCTCACCACAGAAGCAGACCAGGACTACGACTATCTCACAGACTGGGGGCCCCGCTTTAAAGTCTTGGCAGACATGTTTGGAGAAGAGGAGAGTCACAGTCCTGATAATGTGACCTAGGGAAGACGAAAAGACTGGTTAATACACATCTAGAGAAGAAAATTTTATCAAAAATATTAAGAAAAAATGTTAACACACACACACACACACACACACACACACACACTTCCTGAATCTACAGGACAAGATTCCTTTGATCATGCAGTTTCTAGCAATTTGTCCTATTTACTGTCTTGTCATTTTGGGTTATTCTGATAACACAAGATAAATCCTATAATGCGTCCTTGCTTTGTTTTGTCTTGTTATTTCAGGAACACTCTGAGCAGAGCTCAGGTCTATTAAATACAATTCACTGGCATGACAACCTAGAATGAAGATAGCTATGTGGCATCACGGTGGAAGAGTGTGAGATTTTTCTTAATTCCACTAAAGTGCCTATTGAAACTCTTATCATTGAACGTGGTGTACACAACATTCCGCTGTGATGGCTTTGCAGGAGTCTGAGATGAAGAGGAACAAACCAGGCGTGTCTCTGTCAAGGAGCAAAAGCGACACGCTGACTCGCATTCCTTTCAAGAACAAAGAAGAACACTTCCCAAACCCCATCTTTTTAGAAGGCAAATGTTTCCTTTTCAAAATTGTAAACTGAAAATTATTTGTTTTTTCCTATTCTTTCAGAAACTGGAATAAATGAGACATGAAATTCCATATGTAAGTCATGAATTCTAAGAGCAATGCTTAAATCATAACATTATTTCATGTTAAAGATGTTAATTAAGCTGTTAACTTTTCCAAAAACTAAAATTATATACAGGATATTATAAGGATCCCTCTTTGTAAAACGATGCCTCAGGGCTCAAATTCCAACTTCAAATAAACATTGGTTTGCTTAATTCTAAACTGGTATGTGAAAACTGGTTTTAAAATATCAACAAATCCTTTAATTTCCCAGTCAAAGATAAAGTTTCAGATGTGTTTCTCCTGAAATTTCTGAAAGAAAAATATATGGCTCATTTAAACATGAGAAAAAGTCTCCATTCAAATTCCTAGCATTTTCATCAGTGGTACTTTGATGAATGATTCCAAGAAAATGCATATCAAATAGTGTGATTTATAACAAGTACGAACTTTTAATCGGTACTACTGAAGAAATAAGAGTCAGGAACTTCTAAAATCAAACCAATGACTAAATCCCAAAGGGAGCAAACCTTCAATGCCAGGCAGCTGATTCACTTGCTCTCGTGATGTTGATTTGAACTTTGTAAACTCAGTTTTTATATTGGCTCAGAGTCACCTTTTTCCAGTTTCTCATCTACAAAAATCCTAATGTAAATTACTCCTTATAATTCTTCTGACAGAACTTCTACAGTTTATGCAAATTCTGTGAAATAGTAGGATTTATGACTACATTAATAAACAAGGCTCAAATCAATTGAACACGGGTTATCCATTATTCAAAATTTCACGTGATACAGCAAATGAAAACCAAACATAAAGTAACAACTATTCTTAACAATGTGTTTGTAACAACTGACCACTTCTACCTATGATATACATAGAGAATAATTAAGGTTACTTAAATATGCATACATAAGATATGTTATTAAATATCTGTGAATATCATTATCATTTGTGAGGCTCTGAAAATAAAATTGCACACTGTGGAGTCTTAGAAATGTAAAGGATGGACAAATAAATTTTAGCCAATTCTCAAATGCATATTTTCAAATTTTTTTATAGTGTAGGGATATGCCCATTGTGTCTGTGCTTTCCTTCTTCTTCAGGCTCATCTTAGCCCTTTTGTGATGGGATTTCACGTTCTGAGTCAGCAAACCATTCCACTGTTGTTTCCGTTTTCATGTAATAAAGAAACAAATAATTTCAGGATTTCACACCTGAGAAAAGCAACTGTTTTATAGAACTTATAATTGCATTTCATACTAGAGAAGAAAACACCTAATATGACCTATTTCTTATTTCACTATGTATGAAGATTGTCTCCCGAAGGAGGTTAATATGCAAGACCACATCCTATAAAGACAGCATTTTTATTAAAGATTGTCATTGCTTTTAGTATTTTCGCAGGAAATATAACTGCCTTTTCAAAAAGATGCTAAGAAGAAGCCATGAAGACATGAAGATCTGAGAGACAGATTGTTTTAAACTACAAAACTAAGAAAATATGAAAATATGCAATGTGGAGCACTTGGTTTCCATCACACATACCACTCCAAATATCTTTGTCATTTCCTACATTACATCATTAACTATTAAGATGATCATAACAACTTATCACAGACAAAGTGTCTTTAAACAACCAAGTTTCCTCATGTCTCAGAGATGGGGTTTCCTCTCACCATCTTCTAGTCTTGGAGAAAACCTCTTTTCCTTCCTTTTTTGTTTTTATCTCTTTCTACTTTGGTATGGTCTCTGATTGTTTCTGTTTCTCTTTTCATAAGGCAGCCTTCTTATTAGAGAAGCATCTACCCACAAGACCTCTTTTTACCTGGTTTACCTTATTAAAGGCCTTATCACCAAATACTATCCCAGTCTAAGGAATTTGGGTTGGTTCTTGAGCATGTGGATTTGTCCAATCCCAATCTGAAGACTGTAACAATATATACTTTTTAACTAGCATTTGATTGACAATGACCAATAAAAGTAATATGAAAATAATCTTAGATATAATGATCAAAATAATATATGATGTGTAAAAGAGATCCTTTGGTGCTTACAGTTAGAGGGGTAATTATATCTTTTAGGCTAGTGAAAGGACTAAGCCTAATATTTCAATACCGGTTACACTTGGGATGTTTTTATTCATGCAAATAGGTATTGTCTTTCATTCAAGCATTAAGCAATATAAAAATGCTGAAAATTTATATGAATGATTTTAGCTGTAAACAACTAAACCACATTTTGTTATTGGCTTGCATGTCTATCTTTATAGATCTACATATGTACATATATATGACTTGTCTGTTGCCTTCAATGCTTTTTAAAGAAGTGTACAATCAATATACAAAAGTGAAGCAGTGTTATTGATGTATACTAAAAACAAATTTGCGTGCTTTGAACCATATTCACTCTTTTGACTCAAATTGTCCTCTGGATCAAATTCCTTGGCCTCCAGTGTTTTATTCTCTTTAGTGAAACTTATTTGTTATATGCACTACCATGTACAATTAATCAAAATTTTCTTGTCCTTAACTTATAGTAATGACTGTATGAAGCATAGCAAATATTTTACCTACAGACTAAGATCATTTAAAGACCCATGGATATTTGAAGTTGTACATAAAAAAATATTTAAATCGAGTAGGGATTTGATTGATCATTCATTAAAACTCCCTAGTTCTACTTCAGAAAACTATACAACTAATTCTATTGATATATATTATTATCTGTTATATATTCATATATATATAATTATTCTGTGAAGTAAAAATATAAAAACATCATAACATAATGAAAACCCAGATATTGAGGGATGGATGTTCTCCTTCCTTAAAGATTATGCAAAAACATCAGTACTATTAGGAAATATGAGGGTGTTATACGATACAGGGCAATACCATAAGAGAGCAGGCATCCACCACAAGAATTACAAATACATTGGAACAATAAAAATAATAGCAACAACAAGAAAAACAATAAATAATAATTTAAATTGATATATATATGAAAGTATTGTATTTTAGTGGCTCCCTGATTAAGTGTATTTTTTAGAATAGAGGTGGTTTAAATTAGTACTATGTTACTAACAAAAAAATTGATTATGAAAGTATGGTTTGCATAAGATCCTTTGCTCAAAAAAATTTCACCTTGCCATTTAAAAGGTAGTAGGTTGGTTAGCTATCCAAAACTTATTTCAAACCATTGCTTTCTCATTATGTTAAAACATAATGTGGGGAGAGGAGAAATTGCTCAGTTTTAAGAGAACATGCAGCTCTAAAGAAGGACCAGTGTTTAGTTACTAGCACCACCATCAGGATAGCACACAGCTATCATTAACTCCCTTACCCAGGGATTTTGATACCCACTTCTGGACTTAAAATGTACCTGAATACACACATGTGGATACCTGTCAATGAAATTACAAATATACACATGATTAAATGTAAAACATATTTGTTTGAGAAAATTATTTTTTCTCGTATTCTATCATCAACTCATTAGGTGATACAGAATGATGCCTGTATCCATCCTTCATCAAAGTAGCCATAGTATTTTTATGAGGATAATCATCATTTTCTTACTCTCAGTGTTAAAGACTTCCCTTTTAAGCCTCTATGTTGTTATTTTAATGACTAAGTCTTTTATATCCCTTTTATTACGGAGCTTTGGAACTTGTGATACTGTTGATATTTCCCTTTGTTCACTTTGGTGCAATCTTAAGTTTTACTTTGTTGTAATTTTCACATTTGGTTATTGTATATTCATTGTTTAATAGTAAATTGTATTATCTTTTAAATTTTACTTCCAGCATATTATATGGTGGTCATCTCATTTATGTCTTCTAGTTATAACTATCTTCTTTACAAGGGTTTTCTGTTTAATTACAGAGGTATTTGTTACAATTTGTTTTTCTTATTTCTATTTTATAATTAATATGTGAGTTACATCTTGAGCTTCATATCACTTTGATTATAGCTGCATATAGCAATTCCATGTTCATTTTTCTCACCGAGTCAGATGCAAAGTCACATGTAGGGAAGGAAATCATATTGTCTTAGAAATACCTTCAGATTTACTTCCCTCAGCCACTTTCCTCATTCCAATTTTCTCCCTCCTTGAAATGTCTAGATTCCGACATATTTTAGTGGCATCTGACAAAGTATGCTTTTGGATGACAAGCTTCACTCTTGCGCTAACGTGATGATCCACCATGGAGTTCTGCCTATAATCCTATCACTGCACCGTTAGCCTTCAACTCATATACCCGAAACACTCACTGCTATGTGGACTACATGACACCTGGTTTACAGAAAACATAAAAACATCAACACGGACACATCCATGTATGTTTATTACAAAAACAATGTAAACAAATGATTTCCAAAAAACATATTCCCTTATCATTTAAATAGTTATCATTTTAATCTTTCTCAGACATACACATATGAACAAAATCGGAAAAAATTCTGAGAATTTAGTTGTTATATTCACTGTAACGAACAGCTAATGGGAACAAGTTTTTCCTGTTGTTTATGTATACATAATACTTATACATATGACTACGAAGGGTGATGTTTCCAATTAGTTTTGTGAAATGTCACTGAATTCCTTCACTGAATTTCTCATAATTTCTAATGATACAGATTTTTCAGCAATCAATCTAACTGGCAAGTTTATTAAAAGTGTTTTGAATTTACATAGGCAGCTAAGTTTATTTACACTTGTAAAGTTTTATGGAAATTGAAGAAATATGATGCAAGAAAATACAAACAATTTGAGTAAGAATGAGAAATAATAAATAAGGGATTAAACCCATTAATTTTGAAAATATGAATAAATCTAATTTCAATATCCATGATGGAACTCTTCCTGTTTTTATCTTCCAAATTTCAGGCTAATGAATATTATATTGTACTTACAAATGTTGTTAACAGTGACCGCTGGAAGTTCTAGGTCATATTATAGTTCAATATTAAACTATTAAGAAAAATAACCTACACACTATTGGTTCTTTAATTGATATTTTACACAATATTCAAAGTATGATGTACATAGTAAAAGAAAAATTAATTGAAAAGATGTATCTGTGTATTACTGACAGCCCATATATTAGAAACAATATCATAAAGCATCTTTTCAAGCATCAGTATCAACAACCTAAGCCTAATACAGCAAAGAATCTTTAACCCATGTATTTTTATTTTCCATTTTAACCTCTAGTAAATCCAGCCTTTTCAGAGGTCTTACCCTCCTTAAAACTGCGGTTTCTAAATGCACTTTTCATATCTTGTATTTTCTCAATTGGTCATCATTAAAGAAAGTATGAGTCATGACTGAAAACTTGAATATATTTTTAACAAAATGATCTAAGACAGTAACTATTCTTCACTGACTGCTACCTCCATTTCTTAAAGTGATACCTTTAATATTGAGGGATACAATGCCTAAATTATTCTAAATGTGAAATGGTTACAGAACATTGATAAGACAAATGTTGTCCTATCTATTTTTCATATGAGTAAGTACATCTTGGTCTTATTAGGAACTATAGACAATAAGACATAATTAGCAGTGGCAGAGCTGAGATTTTGGCAGAGTTCTGAAGTGCAAACTGCAGACTCCCACCTCACTCAGTTCTCAGTGCCATAGAAACTGAAGTCCATTTCTTTTGAAGTTCACTAGTACCTCCATAATTGAAACTTCAGTGATCTTTACTTTGATCTTTCTGCAATTGATAAAGAGGATGGAATATGATCATCTCTCATCTTCCCACTCCTCCTTCTACTTCCCAGTTCACTTGATTTTTTTCCCTTCTCTTAGACTCTGTACCTGCATAGCTCCAGTACAAATCTCCCATTAGAGTTGTCACTGTGCTTTCATTTCTTTATCGATAACATTATTCCTCTCCATTGTAATAAATTCCTCATGCTAATCAATGCTATTAAGAAAATTATTTTCTTTTTATTGAAAATATTTTGCTCATAAACTACATCCTGATCTACTTCTTGCATCTTTCATCTACTTCTCCCAGTTGCTTCCTACCTCCCATCGCATTCACATTCACTTCATTTCAGTCTCTCACTAGAAAACAAAGAAGCTTCTATTGCATGATAATAAAACAAGAAAAAATAAGATAAAACAAAGTCTAACACATCATAATTGGATAAGACAAACAAACGTACGGAAAAGAGTCCAAGACAGGAGACACACTCGAGTTAGTGTTCACACTCAAGAATCCCACATAAACACTAAAAAAAAATTGTATAATCAGAAAACCTGGTGCAGACCCATGCAATGCTATGTATGTTGCCTTGGCCTCTGTGAGTTCATGTGAGTCTCAATAATGTAGATTTAGAAGGCATTTTTTTTTCTTGGTATACTCTTTTACCCACGATTCTTTTATATTTTATATCCCATTTCTATATGTCATCTCCCACTGGATTCCCTGAATCCTGAGGAAATAAATTTTGTGCAGATTTCACATTTAGGGCTGTGCATTCCAAGGACTTTTACTCTCAGTGTAATTTCTGTTGGGGGTCTGTATATTTGTTTCTATCTGATACAGGAGGAAGTTTCTCTGGTGACTGGTAAGCAAGGCAGTGATCTATTAGTATAGTAGAATGTCATTAGGAGTCGTTTTATTATTACATTATTTTAAGAGTAGTGTTTGGTTTTACCAAAGTCTCAGGCCTATATAGTCTCTGGCTCATGGTTACCCAATCAGTTCTGGGCCCTAAGTCAAATGAGACATTGCTTAGTTATTCCTACAAGTTTGGTGCCATTATTGTCCTAGCATATTTTGTAGGAGAACAATATTGCCGATCAAAGGTTTTCTGTCTCAGTGAGTGTTTATATTATTTATATTGGTCTTTGAAGAGCACCCTCCTGTATCAAGACACTAAAATGTAGAGGTGAGAGCATTATGTACGCCCCAGATTGACCTCTCCATGTTCAAGGAGTTGTGTAGGTATTGTCTTCAGTAATGGGGCCTGCCAGTCAGTTTATGAAGAGCCATGTGCAGTCTTACCAATAGCCTGCCTTGTCTGGATATTCATATGGGACCCTTTTGTCCAAAAACTCAATTAAATGCAGCCCATATCTGGTAACAAGAACTTCATTTGTTGACAAAAGATCTTCCTGTTCAAGGCCCCACATCCATCCTTAACTGTCAATTTCTTTATCCTTTCAAAGGAAACCCTGCCTGTGTCCATTCCTAACCACTCTGGTTATAGGAATTGTAGTTTGGTTATTATTAATTTAAAAAGTCATATCCACAAATGAGTGAATACATGTCATTTGTTTTTCTGAGTCTCAGAAACCTCACAAAGAATGATTTTGGCTTCCATTTACTTGCAAATTTTATTTCTCAATGGTTAGTTCTTAAATTCATATGCATACTTATTTTTATATAAGCACATTACACCATGAGAATTATGTGGAAATACATTTATATAGAGATGCATTTCTTGATTTCAAATTCATTACATTTAACTCTGTCTGATCCTTTTCTAAATCTAGAATTTCCATTTTGTTTGTGCTCTGAACTGCTCCCTCCTGTCCACTTCACTGCCTTCCTCCTTTCCCTTCCCTCCCTTCCTCCTGCTCCCCCAATTTCCTCTTTCTTCATTTTTTTTCCCTCTCCTCTACCTCCCCATCATCAACCGGCTTCTCTTTTCATCTTTCCTCTTCACATGTTCTCCATAAAACTACTATACTTCCTCTAAGAAATTCAGAATCATTATTTTGAGTATTGGAATTGACTGTCTTCCTGCTATGTTGTCTATTCCTTAAATAATTAATCAAAAATTGCTAATATGATATAGAAAATACATATATGTAGAATCAAACCTCCCAAATGACATGTTACTTTATGACACATTTTCATAATTATTGAATTAGCACAGCACAAATACATTTCAACTAAAATTTATGATTATTTTGATTTTCTAATTTTTATCTAATGAGTTCTACTCTTCTAAGATTCCATCCACAATAGGTACACGTTCAGATCATTCAGATTTCCTCAGCCTTCTCAAAGATCTCATCATCTCTTCACCCTTTGGTTTTTACGTTCCTTACAGTTTTTGCAATAAGGATCTTTTGTTGCATGGCCTTCACATTGAGTTTTTTTGTGGATATTTTCCGGGATGAAATCTTTCTTACAATACCTGCTTTGGGAAGAAAATCAGAGATAAGGTGCCATACATACCAAATCAAACCAGAGGTACCTTAGCCAAATGGCTTGTCTCCCTGACATCTGGCAGAAACACACTGACAAATTCAACACTTTAAATTAAATACTTCCTCCAAGCTCACTGCAGTATTTGAAAGAAAATTTGTCGATACTGTCTGTATATATGAAGTACAGAGTGATGTTTCCTGTCTTAATGAAAAATAATCTACAAAATGCATTTAAATTATCCATGAGAGAGTTATCTAGTCTGATTATTTATTCATATGAATATGGACTTATACATTTGGGTTATGATAAGATTTTACTGTGTGTGCCTATATGAGCATCTGTGCACGTCTTTGTGTTTCTTTGTATACCTTTGTGCAAAGACAGAGACTAGAAGTCATCTCAATGTATCTTGCTCAACTATGCCCCACCTCATGCTTTGAGATTAGTAGGTACCTTGACTTCATCAGCTTCCATGGACAGACTGGAAGAGGTCAGCTCATATCAATATTACATTTCTAACAATAGAATTTTGCTTGCTCAAAAAGACCCCGGCACTTTCACACATTGCAGTGCCTCCCCTGAACTAGAATACATGAATTTATTTATTATCTTTATATTTTCTTTTCTATGATATCCTTAGTTACAATGATAAAGTATGATGCCTTTACAGTCTGGCTCTTTCACTGAGCAATCTGAATTTCAGATTCATACATGATTTCATGAGTGTGATAATCCATTGAGTTTAATAGAATTGCATTTCCTTGTATGGATTTTCCATAGTTTAGCCCTCAAATGAAAGGTGTCTAGCTTGTGTGAAGATCTTCTTGATTATAAGCAATAGACATCTATCATTGTTCATGCACAGGTCTTTGTGTCAATATGATTTTAAATCATGAAGGCGAATACTGAGAAGCCTGATGGCAGGACATTAACACCACAAAGAAGTCACTGTTGAAAAATCTTAAAGAGCAACTGTGCAATGCTTTGCTTTCCCACAACAGAGGGTTCTTGTCTTGACAATATTGGCATTGCCAGCTTGCTTTGATATGAGCTGCTCTCATAGGAATGGAACAGTATGTTGCTCATGCATGTTAGATATTTTATTTCTCATGACAAATAATTCTAAGAACATTTTCATATGATTACATACCCTGCTGCATTTATGTTTGCACTTTTGAGATATTTGTTCATTGTTCCTGTCTATATGTTTTAAACATAATGCTTTAAATTCTCTTTAGTTTTAAAAGTTGTGTGTTTGAGTGAAATTCCTTGATTAGATACATGTTTTGAATATACTTTTACCAGTTTATAGATTTTTAGTTGCTCAAAGTATCATTATTAAAGCGCATGCTTTTTATTTTCCTACTTCTTGATTCTTTAGCTGAAATCCATTATCAATAAATGTTTTAATTTTTATAAGTATGCCTCTGCATGTGTGTAAGTCCACTAGCATGCCAGGGTGCAGACATCAGAAGATGGTGTCAGATCATCAGTACTTACAGGTTCATGTCTTTTGTGAGCTTCCTGATAGGCGTGCTGGAAACCATACTTGGGTTCTCCACACAAATATCAAATGCTCTTTATAGATGATACAGCTCTACAGCTCACATATTTTTTATTTTATTTTTTGGCTTATGATGATATTCCATTAAATTGTATCAGATATGAGAATGTGGTAATTGGTTGGGGATCATGAACATTACCATCCACTTGTTAAAGCACAGTTTTTGCTAATAAATTATTGACAATTTACTCTTGAATCTTTTACTGGAGGATTAGTTGGTTGTATTCACAAGAATTTCTTTTTGCCCACACTGTTCATTGATCACTACATTATTTCACAAGCTATTTAAGTTTTTTTCTTTGTTTAAAAATGTTGTCACCAATTTGTGATGTTGAGAAAGTAATTTTTTAAATTCCTTTCTGAATTGAATTGGATTTATAAATCTAGTAAGAGAAAATGAATATTTCAACAATATTGAATCATTGAGCTCCTATACTGGTAGGCCAATGTGATAGTCATTTTTAATAATTTAGCAGTATTCTTTATATGAATATATGTCACAATTTAATAATTTTAGTTTTAGTTTTTTGTGCATCATAAATGTTTCATTTTATTCTAATTGGTATAGTGAAATATAAAAAAAATAATTGGTTTTAATTTTAAATGATGTTGCATCTTGCCATTTATTGTTTGTTTACTATTTTAAAGGAGATCTGTAAGCTCTTTAAGTGCTATGACAATATTACTTTCATATTCAACTACAAACATTTCCTTTTTTGTGATGCCTATATCATTTTTTCCTTTATCTAGAAAAAATTTAATAATGTTGTTAGCAATATTGAGAGCAGTGTGAGATAATCTTTTCATAAAATATATTAACAACCTAGCTGGTTCAATATTAGAACATGTAATTTTAAAAAGAAATAGTTTAGTGTTACTTTTTTTTATTCTGGAAATTGATTTTATTATAACACATTAGTTCATATTTAAAGCTTTATTATACATACAGTGATTTAAGCAGAAGATGTTACTTTTATTGATGAAAGCTTATTGACTGCAGATTTCAATTAATTAATAGATACAGCAGTATCTGTGTGTCCTGTGTGGATTTTTTTACTTTATGAGGAAAAAGGGTCGACATTTGTAAATCATCCAAAGTTTGATAGAATTTCTCATTTTAGCCACTCCTTATCTTTGTTTGTTATTATTGATTTTTTATTGAGCTCTACATTTTGCTCTGCTCCCCTCCCTGCCTCTGTTCTCCCCTTCAACCCTCCCCCTAGGTCCTCATGCTCCTGATTTACTCAGGAGATCTTGTGAGTTGCCTGACACTCCTTATCTTCTGACTTTCCTTCACATCCTTACCCTTGTGTTCCTCTGGCATTTAATTTCTTGACTGCTTCTCTACATCATCTGCCTTCTTTAACTGGCTGGTGTTGTATGAATTTTCTCAATTTTATTTTATTTATTCTATAAATTTATGCTCATCTTCATTCGGTTATTTCTTTCACTTACTCATTTTTAGTAAATTTACCTATGCTTTAGTTAATGATTTTAGAAATATTCTTTTTTCTTTTTCTTTTTTGATTTTTTTGGTATAATATTCAGGTATATTGAAGGCTTTTTATTAGTTACAACATTCAGTTACAAAGAAGACTTATTATCTTCTTTTGTATATGTATTAGTGATAGACACTTTCCAAAATTGAATACAATGAATGTTTAAAAATGTAGAACGATGAAATTTGTCTATAATTTAGTCCAAAACATACTTCAAGTTCTGAAAACTTTCTTTAATTGCATGTCTTCTTAAGAGCTTTTGTCTACTCTATTAGAATTTGAAGAAATTTCCAGATTTTTAATTCATAATTTTAATTCCATTGTTAACTGAGAACATGAATTGTTTTAATTATGTTGTTAACATGCATTTAAAACTCAGAATACAGTTTCTCCCGGTGAATCTCCATGCCGTGTTGAAAAGACAGTTCTTAGTACTTATTTTGCATGGAGGAGTTGATAAATATCAGTTAAAGGTGACCCATGGTCAGCATGTTTTCATTGATTTTTTTGCCTATCTACTATTGTTTACTGCCCCAAACAGCCAAAATTAGTAACTGAATACAGGAGTTTTCATTTTTGACTTTTTTTTTTCAATCTGACCTCATAAAATACATGTAAAAATGAAGTCTTGATAAGTTATTACTTCTTTCATGCACGATAAATGCATTCTTTTTTTCGTGGAAATCTGCAGTGAAATTGTCCTCATAGGAAATCAATAGTCACCTTATTGTTCTCTGAGTTTATTAAATTTTGTATATTTTTGGCAATAATTTTACCTCTCATGTCTTTAAACCATTCCTGTCTGCACAATTAAAATCCAGAATACAAATCCTAGTTCAAAATGTACAAAATGCAAAATTCTCGAAATATTTTTTTTGGTTTTATGTGTATATATTCTGCCTTTCTCTGTGTCTCTGTTTTTTGTCTCTCTTTCTGTCCCTGTCTCCATCTTCTTCTCTGTCTCTGTCACTATCTCTCTCTCTTTCTCTGTGTCTATTTTGTGTGTTAACCAAATGGTCAATGTTGAGAATCTTGCTCAAATATTCTCCATCATATTCTTTGTTACATTGTCTCCCATTTCAACAAGTGAGCAGACCACATCCCTGGCAGCTTCAGGTTTCGGCTCTTTATAACTTTGCAGGGATAGGTCCAGGGCCCTGTGTCCTCTTTTGTCTTCAGTGTCAATAATGCAGCACATGCTCTCATGTCCCCATACCTGTAGCTTATCAAATGATGTGTATCTCTCGACTGCTTCAACATATGACATTTTTTGACACCTAAGTGATATCATGCAGTTGAACAGAATCAAAATACAAGTGTGTCATGTAAAAGAAATCATGTGGTATGTATAAAGTATAAATGCCTTCTGCATTTGGGCTTGGCTTCCATCTTCCAGACATCTAAATTTACATATTTAAATTTTCCAAGATTTGAATGATTCTAAAATTGAAACTTATTTAGCCTCAAAATAATTTTAAAAATTCATCCTGTTTATGTTAGCCTTTCCCTGCTATGTTTCAGATTCAATAATAGAGGTCCCTGTGTGCTGAGAATGTGTGGGAGAACTGAGCAATTCTATTCTTAAACATCAGTGTCAATAAGCCTCTCATGGCTGGCACAGGCAAGTATAATAAGGTGATACATCTGCGTTTATTGCCATGTTTCTATTTTCTCAATGTTTTGCAAAACTTGTGACTTTGGTACTTTTAAAGCTTTCATTTAATGATAATGTATACTTTAATATATATAAAACTTATTCAATTCAGTACCCCATTTTTAATTGGGTTAAATAGAGTTTTAATGTCTAATTTTTTGAGTTTATATATTTTGGAGATCAGACCTTTGTATGATGCGGGATTGGTGAAGATCTTCTCCCATTCAGTAGGTTGCCTTTTTGTCTTAATAACAGTGTCCTTTACATTAAAGAAGCTTCTCAGTCTGAGGAGGTCCCATTTATTCACTGTTGCTCTTATTGTCTGTGCCACTGGGATTATGCGTAGGAATTGGTCTCCTGTGCCCATGTGTTGCAGACTACTTCCCACTTTCTCTTCTATTAGGTTCAGTATGGTCAGATTTATATTGAGGTCTTTAATCCATTTGGACTTGAGTTTTGTGCATGGTGATAGATAATAAAATAGGAATAATCAAACTTGGGCATCTTAAAAAACATGATAATAAGAACTATTTAAGAATCCAAAAATGTAAACTAAGATTTCTAAACTTTCAATAAATAAAGGAAAGTTGAATAAGTCCTTTTGTAAATGTTACATTACATATCTATTTATTTATTTATTTATTTATTTATTTATTTATTTAGGATTTTCAAGACAATGTTTCTCTGTGGCTTTGGGGCTTGCTCTGGAACTAGCTCTTGTAGACCAGGCTTGTCTGAAACTCACAGAGACACATCTGTTTCTGCCTCCTGAATGCTGGTATTGAAGACATGTATCATCACCACCTGGCTCATTTTTTTTTTAATGAAATTTCACAAAATTTGTATTTTTTTTAAATTACGAAATATATTTCATTGAAAAGTTGCTAATTAGGAATGTAATGCAGAAGTTGTCACTTTTTGAAAAGGTATGAAGTTGAAGACACAAGCAGTGGGTAGAATGCAACCTCAAACCTTACTAATTATGGCTTATAATGACATTTTCACAAACTTCTTAAAATGGAAAAGTAGCTCTAACCAGGATATATTATTTGAGAAAATAATCTCTTTTCAATAAAAGGGAAAAAAAGTGCCTTAAAACACTGAAAAGGTCACGTGCAAAACAAAGTGAGCGTAATACACCAGGTCTTCGGTTTAGGAATGGTCCCAAAGCAGACACAGAAGCAGAAAGGAATCTGAGATAATTACCCGAAGATTAAGATCCAGTGATGTGTAGGTAGGTCATGTCCAGAATGCAACCTGCAATTATTTTAAAGACTATTACTGCTATGTGCCTACCTAAAAAATATGATCAATTTAAAGTTTAGGAAGAATCCTCGATAAATCTTGCATAGTTCATTGTGTAAAATAAGCTAGATGTAAGTGCACAACTAAATAGTGAAAACATCGGCATATAATTTTTACATATGGGAGAAAATCTTAATGAATATTTAGCAACAACATTACCTTTATTAATGTGAACTCCTGTCCCATATTATTCCACATAAAACTTTGCCAAATTAATGCTTCTCATTTCAGTATAATATCAAAGAAAACTTTTCTCTATCTCATTAAATTATCTAGCTGCAGTCACACCTTTCTTAAGTAAAATTTCTTAGAGCAAAAATTAAAATCAGTAAACATAACTGCAACAATGTCTCCAAACATTACGCTTTCCAAAGAAGCATGCTGAATGAAGACAAAGAGGCCCATCTGCCGACACATCTGCACAGTTTTGTTTGAAAGAAATCTAACATCTGAAGTAGGCCATGCTGCCCAATGAATTTCACTCTCAGAGAAAATGATCATACCAACAAACAGTTATTTATTGCAACCCATATTGTGTATTGTGCTACAACTTTAAGGGAAAAAATGTTAACAAAGAATTTTCATCAGTGTCTTAGCTGTCAGATTTAAACTTTTTCCTCTCAGATGAGAAAATTGAGACACTCTGAGGTACAATTTCCAGTTCCTTTGGACTCCAAGGTAATAATTTTCAGAAGTCTGACACAAATCTTTGTTGGACTTTCTTCTGTGATTAAGTTGTCTCTGGAACATTTCTCTGTCTCCTGTTGACATACCTAAGGTAGATAATCTCTGACTTATCTCCAGCCAGTTTCATTTTTCATTCTGTAGAGAAGTTGTTTAAAAATTATCTACTAGATTAATTTCCAATCCCTGCCACAAAGCTCTTCCACTTCGGAATCTCGACAGAAAATCAGGATTCAGCTTTATAAAGTAGCTAGAAAATCCCTTTGTTCTCTGTCAGTTCGTCATTCTTCTTTTGTGTCTTGTCCTAGAGAAGGCGTTGAGACAATTTCTAAAAGTGTCAATGCTACTTTAAATGTATAATGATTGCAAACCAGGGTTAAAGGAGGAAACTTAATTAACACCATTTTAGATATTTCTACTTTTTAAAATAGTTTCCTCCTAAAAACCAATACGTAGTTTGAAGTTTCTGACTACACCTATAATTTGTTTACACTTTCATAAAAGCACTCATTAATATTCAAATACTTTAAAGAAATATCATGGTGTATGCCTTTGTTATTGCTCTACTAACTACATTTGGAAAATATAGACTAACTATGGCTATATACACTAGGTCAACTAAAGCACATAGAAGTTAAATATATTATTGATAAGTATGCATTCATATCCCACAAATAATAAATACATAGTTTTTTTTACTACAAAGCAAAAAATGAAGAATCAACCTTGTTTTATCAAACACAGGATATTGTGATTGCTAATTAAAGTCAATACTATATTGCTCCAGGATTTATTTAAGAAAAAATGATTGTTTTCACAGTAGTTGTATAAAATCAAGAGCTGGAAAGATTGCACTTTGAACAAGACTGTTTGGAAAATATTCTAAAATTATTTGGATTTAATAAATTTTACAGTGTAATGTTTTAAAAGCTGATTACTTCTGTCATTAATTCTATAAAACACATTGATTCACTGGACATAAGTTTATAATATACTCAATTTAGATGGGATGAGAAATACATAAAAATGCCCTTAAAATTAACTTCACACAATGTACATGTTATTTCACACATATGTAATTTTCAGGTCAAACTTAAGAACCTCTGATGAGAAAATCCCATTGTTCTCCAAGTGTGATGTGCAAATGAACAGCTTCTTCCTAGTTGGAATAAACCCTTCTATAATCCAAACCAATAACTGTATAAGTTTGATACACCACTATCATTACCCACATATTACATACTTGTAACTTCTGGTGTCAGTTCTTCCATTTGTTTAGCTTTGCATTATTTGTAATTAATAACTAGCTTCTTTTCACTCTTCTTCCTCTCAGAATACGGGACGTGAAGCCTCTCATGAGGATGTTATTTGTTCAGAAAATGGGAAACCATTCTTAGATGAATAAACAATAAAGTGCCCCATTCTACTATTTTCTTCATAATGAGATCACAGTTGAATAAGCTTGAAGACTTTTGACAACTAGTAAATATTGGTAATATTTACACAACATAACTACTCAAGGATGCTGAGCGAGAGAACTTGATGAGCATAAAAGACAGCAACCTGATTCTATACCCTCATCCACATATGTTGTGTATCCATAGCTACCAGCTTCTCTCTACTTTTATATCCAAGAACTGTCTTGAGAATATCTTCTGTATTGATTATGTTATTGTCACAAATACTTTATTGTAATAAATGTCAGCTTGATTTTCCAAAATGGTGATAGAATTTGCTGGCTAGCTTAATATTGAGAAATAAAGTTTCAAGTATGTAGCTATGGACACAAGCATTTTAGGTGTTTTCATGGAAAGAAAGGTCTAGAAATATGTTTCCTAAGATATGATAAGTGATAAAATTATCTCT
>NC_022021.1:38563620-38567739 GCF_000317375.1 Microtus ochrogaster
TTAGAGCTGGACTGTCCAATCTATGAAGAAGCTTGAAAACTTCTTGAATGTCAAGATGTGTTCTATTACTTTTCTGATTTTATTCTCCTAACAAATATGCCTAGTTGGACCTCTATAAAACATGTGGGATATTACCAAAATCAAGAATTTTATAGCTGGGGACACCAAGACTCTTTTAGCACATAGAGTTTGGTGACTGGAGCTCATTGATCTGCTTGAGAGGTTACCAGAACTGCAACAAAGGGTCTAGGCCATGCTGGAAGTGATCCACATTTTAAAAATGCTGTAAGGTATATTATTTTAAAGAATCTTTCCAACTATGGCATGATACAAAGATCTATGCTTAGACTGATCCAGTAGCAAGTAAGACCTGATGAATAAGGGATACATTCAGTAATAATTACCATCTGTATAGAAATATAGAGGCAGTATAAATTCCCAATTATTTTTCCATTTAAAGTCAGCAGTTTCTAAATTGAATTTTTTTCTCATTTGTTCTTGTTCCTTTGTTGTATGCTCATAAATATCTTAGAGTAATATATAACAAAGGTTCAGGAAAAGTTCAGAGGACCTTGCACCACTCAGCAGAAGCAAAGATAAATAATAGTCTTTCAAAAATGTCAATAGCAGGATTTCTCTGGCTTTGGATTAAACTATATTGTCCTAAACAATATTTTTCTTGGATGTTCCTCACCTTGAAATCCTCCATTTTGATTGCAGGACAGTTTCACTCTGTCCTTTATCATTCCTGTGAAATCACTGTCCAACCAGAGGCAAAATGCAGAAAATTATGAATAACTTGCTACTGAACATTAAGAAGGTTATATGCTAATATTAAAAAAATTAGGAGTTACAAGTATCACTTCTGTGCCCTGGAAACCCTTAATAAAGGGAGGGCCATCAACTCATCAACAACACGCCAAATAAAATAACAAATAAGAGAGAGAGAGAAAGATAGAAAGATAGAGAGAGAGAGAGAGAGAGAGAGAGAGAGAGAGAGAGAGAGAAATTTAGTCAATGTGATGACCAAACATTAGGAAAAGTTGGAAAGAGGGGCAGTGATACACAACTCGAGTTTATTTCCACTGTCCTAACACATAGGATAAGGGGAGATATAATGAAGTAGTTTAGGACAAAGTATAGTACCATCTGTCAGGGTCTTAGCTCCAGTCTATCTCATAAGGTGTTCTGATTAGGTGCTATTTTTTTTTTTTTTTTTGGCTGACACCAGAAAGGAAGCCTTTTTTTTTTTCTTCAACCTGAGATGTTTTTGGTACAACCCTAATTCCAGGGAGAAAGGTATTTCCTCAATAGTCTGAGAGCCAAAATGAGGGACACAAGCACAATCTTAGAATGTCTTCATTTCTGCCAATATGGTTATGTTAGGATCATTTAAAAACAAAGCATTTTAAAGCTGTAACAGAAAAAGCTATGTGTGAGAATGTAAATATATAGGAGATATAATATAATTACAACCTCACCTAAATTCCATAATGACACTTCAACCTTCAACAGCTCACTCATTCTAAAGGACTTTTAGTTACCTGGATTTCCAGTGTTGATACATTCTACTTTAAATGTTTTTCTCTGTTCCTGTATCTGCACAGTGCTCTGCATACACCTTTTCGGCTTCCCTCATTCTACAGAACCCAGGGATCATTTGATTTAGCCATGCTGCTCAGTTCATCTCAGACACTAAGAACTCCTCATGCAATTCCCACGCATGCTTTTCACGTTTATCAGTATTCGGTCTGCTCCCAATTCTGCTGGAACATTTTGAACTTTGCCAAGGCCTTAACTCCCTGTTAAAAATTATGTAACCAGCATAGATCCATATTTAGTTACTCTTTAGTGTGCAATATGAGAAAAGAGTCTATACTGCAACGAGACGTATATACATTGGAATAAAAGGAGCAATATTTGTGAACAATTAACTACCAAGGAAACTAGTGCTGCTTGAAAAATTATAATATAATAGAAATGTAGGTTGTATTATATTATTACTCAATACATTCTGACATTTTGTTTCTGGCTTAGAAGACCATGATCAGGATAAAATGCAATAAGTGTGTTTATTTTCAAAATAATTTGAAGATCATAAGATAATATATGAATGCAAGGGGGAAAACAGAAGAGAAATATCTAAGTGGTTTCCACACTCAGACTCTTAATTTCATTTTAATGCACTATCCTTAAAGATCTTCCACAAATGAGTGATTAGAAATAAAAGATCCACATGCTGGTCAGTCTCTATTATTGTGAGCAAACATGGCATGGGCTATAGAGGGGAAACATAATGGCTCATGGCCTGTGGAAAGAGGTATATGCAAAGAGGTGACAGCACTGAGTGTGTGTGACCTGCTTGTCACCCTGGGATAGGGCATGAGGTGATGCCAATGGCCCTGCCTCAGCTGTGGTCTGTGCTGATGTGCCTGTTACCCCTTAAGGCAGAGAAGATAGGGCTGCACAGAGTTAGCCCCGCCCCTCACTAGCTGCAACACTAAGGAAAATTGACTTTTCACCTCACAGAACACAGACCAAGACAGAGCAAGTCCTGAATCTTTCCTGGGCAACAGGACAGAGCTAACCCTGCTGGCCAGAATGAGAGCCACATGACCATGAAGTTGTGAGAGTCAAGCATTGGTTCTGTTCCCCTTGTCTGCCATGTGGTGGCCTGGGTTAGCAAAAAAATACCCACCTCCCTTGCCCTTCACCAGTTTCATCAGGCAGAAGAACTGACCCAAGCCTTCACCAGATGCAGCGCTAGGAATACCATAGACTCTGTACCTCACTTGGGCAACACAGTGGAGCCGACCCTTCTGATATGGGCAAGGGTGAGCTGATCCCAACAATGTGTGCATTGAAGGTCCAACAGTTCATCTGCCACATGGTGGCATAAGAAAGAGGGAGATGCTCTCCTTCCCCACCCCCCGACCCTCATTACCTATGCCAGGTGGGAATGCTGTCCCCAGGCTCTTGAGACACCAGCTGCAGCACTCAGGAAAGCAGGCATCCTGCCTGCAGCACAGTAGAGTAGACCTTGTAGATGAGGGAGACAATGTGAACCTCCCGCTAGAATGCGAGCATAGGAGAGCTGACCCCGCCCCTCATCTGCCATGTGGCCGCATGAGTGACATAAAGATGTCCTGCTCCCATTGCCTGTGGCAGGTGGGAGATTTGGCCTGCCTCTTTCCCAGTGCAGCTTTGCAGATAGTGGCCCCTGTACCTTGCGGCTTATGTGTCTGTGCGCAGGCTCCTAGGACATGAAAGCAGGAGAATGGTGCCTACCCCTGGCTGCTTACTGCATAGCATGATCTAGCCTGGGCAGTGCTGGAGAGCTCATCCTCATGATGAGGACCAGAAAGAGCCAGTAGCCTGAGTAACCCAGCCCCCCCCCCATGCCCAGAACTGAGCCATTAGTTGACCCATGCCAACATCCAACAGTATACAATTTGATGGAGCACATGAAGGGGACTGTCCTGTAATCCCAAATTTGCAGGTTCTCCACGACACAAGAGAACAGCAGGATATCTAAGAGGAGTCCCGGTGAGGGTCCATTTTCAACAGTGACGCACTGTGTCACACTACAACACTGTAGTTTCCAAGAGCTATTTCTTTTTTCAAGTTTTTTCCTATTATTTTTTTTCCTTTTTATTTATATTTCCATTCAAAAAGGTACACTTCTTCCCCTCCTCCCATTCCCCTCCTGCTCCCTCACTCACCCTCCTCCCTCCCTCTCCCTCCTTAAGAGAAGGCAGGGAACCCTCCCCTATGGAAAGTCCAAGCCCCCCCCCCCCGCTGCATCCAGGCCTATGAGGCTGTGCATCCCTATAGACTAGAGAGTCCCAAAAAGCCAGACCATGCCTTAAAAACAAGTCCCAGCGCCTTTATCAATGGCTTCTCAGTCAGACCCCATTTTCAGCTACATTCAGAGAGTCTGGTTTGATCACATGCTCATTCAGTCGTGGGCCAGCTGCATTTGATGAGCTCCCATTAGAACAGGCACACTGCCTCAGTTGGTGGACCAACCCCTCGCGGTCCAGACTTCCTTGCTCATCTTCTCCCTCCTTCTGCTCTTCAAGTGGAACTTGGGGGCTCATTCCGTTGCTCTGATGAGGG
>NC_022021.1:38567982-38579460 GCF_000317375.1 Microtus ochrogaster
TGAGATGCATGATGTGAAATCCACACAGAATCAATAAAGAGTTAAATTAGCAAAATAACCATGAAATAAGGAGTTCATGATAACATCCTTCCATTTTCTCAGATAGTTCATCAATAGTTTCACTCTTTGGAGAGGTAATGAAGCCTTTGAAATCTGGAGGCTTCCCCAAGGTCGTGTCACCTGGAGCAGACACTGAAGATCTGCAGCTTTGCCCCATGTCTAATGTGTCTTTTCCCTATTGTGTCTATGGCTAAGGTGTGTTGTCTCAGGTCTCCACTCTGGCTGCCTGCTGCCCTGCCTCTCCAGCCATTTTGAAATATTTGTCTGGAACAGTACACCCAAATAAACTCCTCCTTCGGTGAATTAAATTGATAAAACAGGGGGAAAGTAAGCTTCAAACAGAGGAAGAACTTCATTGCCACATCACAACCATTCTGCAGTACGGATTATGTGTCCTTTCTGATTATGTGTCACAGAAAGAGTGCTGTGACTGCCTTAAGGAAATATTCAATTAAGAGGGAAAGACCCTGAATCAAATAGGTGGTTGTTTCTGTTGACCATCGAGAATATTTCAATCAATAAAGATATACAAAATGGTACTTCTACTAATGATTCTTTTATTGTTAAATACTTAGGAAATTTACAGCTACCTATATAAAGAAGCTGATATGAACATCATTCTAAAATGACCTGTTGTGTTCATTTACATTTATCCTGTGTTGAACTTGTTGGGTATATTAAACTTTTGAAGCAACTGCCTGACAAATTTCACAAAGTAGGGTAAAATATTTCACTCCTGTAAATCTCGAAACAATACTTGACTGAGAATCCTGTTATACAGTACAGTGTTCGGTGTTATTATTTTGTTTTGATTTGATTCTGAACTTCAACTTCCACACTCCTGCACATGTTTAATGTGGTCCTGTATTTAATTTAGTTTCCAGTTCTCTGTCCTTCAGGATCGTTTGCAAACTTTGAGGTTCTTTCTTTAGTGGCTAAGTCTGTTTTTGTGCCGCGTCAGTGAAGTTTTAAATTATTCAGAGACTTAAATAATTCACTGTGAATTTCATTTATTTGGTTTTCATTTCCCTGTTGAATTTTATACTACCCATGAAATCCCCAGTATATAAAATTGATACATTAGATTCCTCTTAAAAAATAGATTTATATTTCTCAGGAAATTGTGAGTTTCTTCTGCAGATTAATTTGCCTTTGACTTTATTGTTTCTGACCATATAACCATTTTAGCTCTGATGTGTTATTGAGAACTGTCTAAATGGTGAGATCTCACACATTTTGGGTAAAAAGTGTGAATAATACTAATGAATAAAAAAAAAACTAAGACTCATGTTAATATTTTTAATTATTTTACTATTAAGACATAAACTTTGACTAGCACCACATCAGTAACAGTGAAGAATGATGCTTTCTGCACAGAACTCCATGGAGAAATCCTAACAGAGATAAGAGAAGACAGTTATGTGAGACTCAATTTCATATTTCTAGGCCATTTAATTTACTTAAAAGTATGAATAATTAATTTTTCTTTCAAACTTTTGACCTGAAGTTTTAGGATGTTCCTATAAATGTCAAGATTACTATTAATCATTTTAAATGATTCATTTTCTTTCAAACAAGAGAGACAATTTTGCTTTAGCTTCCCATCTATTCTTTTCAAATTTTATCAGTCAACAATTCTAAATAAGATTGTGTATTCAAAAAATTTCACTATACATACATATGACATTATATGAGTGGGATATTAAATGAAATTGTTTGTTGTATAGAGCACTGCAGGACTGAAACACGGGGAAAGAGTGTATATTCAAGAAGTGAGGCATAGAATTGAGGTAGAATTGTTGTCAACCTGGTCTCCAACATGAGTTGTAGAACTTCCTGACTGTGTGGGGGGGAGAATCATTCTCTGAACAAATAATCAGAAAAGCAAGTCTTCTCTGAATGAAAGTGTTGGCCCTTGAGAAAATGTCAGTATTGAAAATAAGCACAGAAACGTATGTATTGTGGAAGAAAGTGCCAGTTAATGGTGGGACGGTTTGACATTGGTGGAGAATTGATTAACCTTTGGACAAAGAGATGTTTTTGCAAATAAATGAAATGGGTAGAAAGGAACAAAAGAGAACGTGGACGTATATCATACTGATTTTAATTGTAGGAAAATACTAACACAATATACCTTCTAAAAAATAGAAAATGAAGATTATAGAAAACACATAATATATATAAAATTTAACTACAAGCATTATGGAAGTATTAAAGATAAGACTAGGGGAAAATGAAAATAATCAAAGGCTCTGCTTCATATAATTATGTCTTGTTTTTAAATTTTGATTGCTGTTATTCGTATTTCTTTGTGGTTAAAATGAAACAGTAAAAGAAATAGTTTGTAATTGAATAAAGAGGAATTAACTTTTGAAAAATGCCACAATAAATGCATTCTGAGAAATTTTTCCTTTTTAAATTATTTTTTACTGTATATTTTGATGATATCCTTTCCATTCCCTCACTACCATCAATTTCTACCCTCTCACATTCAAGAAATTTCTCTCTCAAACATCACCCAAAAAATGAAAATAAAAACCAACATGGGAATGCAAACAGAGATAGACAATGGGAAAATGTGCAGAGAGCAAGGATTTAGGATCCCTCTGTCTTAAATAGGACATCGTTAACAATTCCTCCCTTCAAGGTTCTGCAGTTTTAGAAGGGCAGTGGTGGCGCACGCCTTTAATCCCAGCACTCGAGAGGCAGAGGCAGGCGGATCTCTGTGAGTTCGAGACCAGCCTGGTCTACAAGAGCTAGTTCCAGGACAGGCTCCAAAACCACAGAGAAACCCTGTCTCTAAAAAAAGCAAAAAAAAAAAAAATAAAAAAAAGAAATTATAATTCTGCCAATAATAAAAAGACAACACCATTCTTCTTTGATATGATCAGTATAAAAATTAATATTTACTCTTTAAGTTTCCTGGCCTCGATTACATTATGGTGTATGATTGGGTGCAGAGATATTCAAATGGTTAACCCTTTTTCAAAATGTTGTAACTTACTTGAGCTTCCTTGACAATTATACCAGGTCAGGCTAATTGAACAAATAAGGAGACCAATTCAGGCTTTACTACTCATAGCCATGTCCATAATTAAAAACAAAAAGCAAAAAACCTCATTCTAATAAATAGCAGCATTACATTTCATTGTTGGAGGAACAAGATTTCAAGAGCTGATAGCCTGACCATTCTTATGTCTTCCCATTAAAAGTGAAGACAACATTAGAATAATGTTCCTGCAATTCACTGCAGGGCCTTTCTGATTTTTGCTGAAGATAGACTAAGTGAAAATCATAATCATTGCTCACTCCACATGTTCTGTCATCATTTTCCTAGCTTGGCTAGACAGACATTATTGCACAGCTCCTATGTAAAAGTCACACAATCTCATTGATCTCAGGGATTTTTAAATTAAAGTTATTATACTTTTAACATTAAAATGTGTTAAATTTTCAACAATCTGATGTTTAGAGGTATATGAACACTGTGAAATGATTTTAAAGGTCTTTATTATAGGATAACATTAATTGATTTGATGAACCTTCAAAACCATTTGTTATAAATTTTAATAGATATCATAAAATTACCATTTCTAGTCTAACTTCTATGAAATACCTCAACAGTACTTCCTATTTAACTATAGACTGAAGCAAATACTCTTTAAATTGGTGGATTTACTTGAGTTGTCATTCCAGTTTTAATTTTTTAAAATTATGTGAATGAGGAGCCTTTTAAATGACAAGTGTGTTATTTGTCATCTTTCCCTGAGGAATATCATAAATGTGACATAGTTAAAATAGGAAGTATTTCTGTGATATTTAAAAAATATTCAAAATGTTTATGATACTCAGTTAATAGTTACTGGGAAATTACAGGCCTAGAGTGGCACTGATAGCTTTTATCTGTGAGGAGTGTGTACACCTTTTATTTGCTGATTTATTCCTTTTGCAGCATAGCTTCTTCTGATCCATTATTGTGGCAAGTTGTTCTGTAGAAATTAAATGACTTATGTGTTCTCACTTTTTTTTCCCTTTGGCCAGTCAGTAATAAATGCAAGAACAACAGAAGATATCCAAACCAGAATAGGCATTATAATTCCCTTGTTTTTATATGTGGGAAACTCAAAATCTCCAAGGTGCTATAAGATACTTCTCTACCCCTCCAAATGATGCTTTAGGTACAGTACTCTCTCCCTCACGTTCAGATCATCTGCCTATGATTGATTCTTTGAGCTTAGGGACTATAGTGACTTTTGTTAGGCATAGATTATACTATTCCTTGAGTACTTCACAGAGAACCCCTTTAGCAATTTTGTCATCTCTTTGCAAGTTCAACATTCATACATATATCGAGTTAGACATAATTATCTTTTTTCTGTATGGACTTTCATGAACTGAAAGTGTTGTATTAATTAAAAGATTATATGTTCTTTTATTTAACTGAAGTTGAAATTTCAAAATAAAATACTTATTCTTTTTTTCTAAGTTACTTGATGTTGGGACCAATTGGAGTCCTGGCCTTCAGCTGCTCTTCCCTGCTAGAGCCTTCTAATTGAAGTTACTAAAAGCTGTGCCTTGCCTAGAGGATCAGAGGATGGGATTTTCACCTGTTGGCTATTGACTGCAGGGTATTTAAGCCTCCATGGTGCTATTAAAGAAGGGCTTTTTTTTTACCAGTGATTGGGGGTCCGTGTGTCTGTCTGTCTCTGTGTGTGTTTTCTCAACCTCCAGCCCCTTGCCCGAAGCTCATGAACTGGATTCTAGTGCAAAGAGCGCAAACGGGCGCGGTGCGCTGCACTTGTCGTCAATAAAGGTCTGCAGTCCTAAGCGATATGATTACATACATCGTTTAAATAGAATCTCAGCATCCAGCAATCCAGTATGTAATACAAAAAAGACATCTATACATGGAGGAAAGTTTTTCAGCATAAGAAAAAGAAAAAAAAAAGCATTGAGAAAAAAATCATTGAAACAGAATTGGCCACCTAACAAAGCAAATATTTAAATGGACCCTTGAGGGGAAATATGGGAAAAGGAGAGAAAGGAAATGCACATCAGAACCAACAATAGGAGATTAAAAATGAAATCAACAGACGAGCATAAGAACAAGGCAGAAATTCTCCCAGCCCAGAGGCAGTTGGAACATAGATAATCACCACTGTGTTATCTGGGATTTCATGCCTTATTTTTTATTGATCACACATGCATTTATTTCCTTACTCATTCAAATATGTATGAAATATTTATTAGTTGATATTAGTTTTCATGCTGCATCCCCATATGTGCGGGAATAGCGAAAAAACAAGTTCACTGCCCCACACATTGATTAGTGAAGCAAAAGTAAGATCATTGATGTAGAAACACTTGAAGGAGGAAAGACTATATAGTCCCCAGGAAACAAGAGAAGTAAGGTAGTGACAAAGGGGTTTAACTGAGACGTGATTCCAGAGTTACCATAGAGTGGTGGTGAGCTGATAGAAGGGAAGAACATAAAAAAGGATTCTTTAGAAACAGACTTTCACAGTGAGCAACTAAAGTTCAAGTCCTTTGCTTACCTTTTTTAGCTTTAAAACTGTGTCCGGTGGTGACCTTGGCATTTACTCGCTAGACTTTTACGACAACTTAGTCTGTCTCCCACTTTTGTCATTAAGAAGTATTCTCACAGTCTGAGTTTCCTTTTACTTCTGACATTTGTCTGTGTGAACTCATTTGAGGACACAGGGAGCGTGCAATAGCAAAAGGATGTGGCTCGGCACTGGCAGCATCTGCCACGGAATTCCAGATAAAGTGGCAATCCAAGGTAATGCCTGTGCTTCGTAATGTGAGATACGTGCTGTCTATTGCAGCACTTGCTACATGTGCCTATTGCAACTGGATGCTGCGAAACAGAAAAGATTAAAGCCTGCATTCCTTGCAGCTTCAGTCGCTCATCAAGTGTTCAATGTCTATGTACACCTAACCTAGATCAGTGATTTAAACATGAAATAAAAATAAAATTAATTTTATAAACTGATAGTCATATAAAATGAAATATTATGTTTTCAACAGGCAAGTTAAATTGTCTCTATGCAAAGACAGAGATTATTACAGTTAATCACAATATATCAAATCACAATGAACAAATGATCTTGGGGTACCTATCCTCATGAGATGTATGTAGAACACATATCCTGTACCTAAATCTCAGAGATCATTGCAGAAGAGGGCTGGGAAGATGATAAAAGATAGAAGAACAGAGATTTTGTTGTAAGATTTCCTTTTCTAGAAATGTCAGAGGAGTTATACCTATGAAATCATCAAAACAATTAACTGTGATCTGAATAAGGAAAACAAGACACCAATAGACATGCTACCATGGAAGAATAAAATCATGGGGCCCTCACCCTAACTGAAACTATAGGCAACAAAGAAACACTGCTAGGGGGAGAAATAGTGCAGGAAAAAGCCCCTAAAATTGCAACCCAATATAACCCATTGTTTGGAGGTTTTTAAACTTGTATTTGAGCTGTTTTGTGTTTTTACAAAGAATGTGCAACTTCAGAAACTACGTACAATGTTAGAAAAAGCTCTCAGACTCTTGGGGAATTGTATTCTATTTACAACTCATTAGCTTAAAAACCATTTATTTCCAATTAGTTTGTAGATTAGCTTAGATATTGTCCTCAGAATGAGACCCTATTATGTCTCCACTTGCTTTCTATGCAAAAAATAAGGATCCATACCACATATATAACAATTAGATAACTAGTTTCAATATGTGAACTTCAGTTTTGGAAACTCAAATTTATTGTCTTGGGCAGGAATACACTGAGTCTATCCTTGAAGTTTGGAATTACCAAGGAGGATTTATTTCTATGGTCTCCACAGAAAAATAATGAAGCGGGAATCATCCCCTCTGGACTCCTTAACTGTTACTATTGCCTGTAGTTTCCTAACTGTGATGTCCGGGGTCACCTTTCATATTAGTGAGAAAAAATATGCTAACTCATGTTAATCCTTTAGGTAAATTATAAAACCAGTAGATCTTCTTGGAATTACAAAGGATTCTGAAGCACACTCATCTCATTTATGAGCACACGTTTAGATGATAATATTTATTTTACGTACAATGATTTTAAAGGTCTTCCTACAATTATTAATAAAAATATGTTTGGATATAATTTAATTACTTTTTAATTTTAGAGATAGTCCTTAAGGGTAATTTATTGTAATTGGATAGGAGAGAGAGATTAAATCAGCTACATATAATTCAGTCTTTGCTACCCCTAATCAAGCAGTTATTACTTTAATGGGTGCCTGTATTCATCAGCAATTACACAGCATATTAACAATATTTTAACAGTCATTGTGAAATAGAGAGATAATTCAGATTAAAACATTAGACATTATAAATAAGTATTCTTAATAAAGATGACTGTAAAGTTACAACCTTACCATCACTGCACTAATAAAAAAAATGATTATTAAACTAGTAATGCTTAGAAACATAAATGTTTTTATACCTAATGGTACTATCAAAATAATCATTTTGTACAAAATGTGTTTTGTATTCTGATAAAGAATAGTATTATTCTACAGAGAAACCCTGTCTCGAAAAACCAAAACAAAAAACAAAAACAACAACAACAACAACAAAAAGAATAGTATTATTATCATTGTGTTTTGTTCTAATGCTTTTAAGCTTTTGAGAATGTGTTCCTTTTATAGCCTAGGCTAGACCCAAACCTAATATGTAACCCAGGTTGTTCTTGAATTTGCATCTTCCTCCTTCATCCTCTAGTGCTTGAATAACTGGTATGGAACACCACATTCAGCAAATGATATTGTGCTTAAGAAGTGTAATCATATTTTAATAGTAGAGTTTAGTGAGACAGGTAACACAAGGTTAACCTGAATGGGACTTATCTTTCCTGCCCCTCATCAGTAGTAGAAGTCAGACACATCCTCTGCCCCTTGGCAGTTTTGTACCGTGGGGTCCAACTCACAGTTTATCCAACCTCCTGTCGTCTCCTGTGCTATATATAAATAAATGAAGGACCGCATTGAGTATCTTGTGTATAACAGTATTTGGCTCACAAGGCTATAGTTAGCGACGCGTGCACAGTGAGCATTCCTCTCGAATATGTATCATTTCACTCTGAAATTGATGTTTATATAACTTATTAGTGAAGGATCTTTACAGATTTTGCGATTTAAAAATATAACTTAAAAATTTCCATTTGTTTTGCTTCTTTTCAAACTTGTGCTTCTGCACTCTACAAATAGTACACAAAAATAGTACAGCAAAGTTCCCAACCAGAAAGCAAAATCATTAACTATTTCATATGCACTGTAGAGGAAAGGACATGAAGTACTCTCGATTTCATTTTATTATTGACTTATATTATTCAATATATCACAATTGCAGTTTTTGTTTCAGACAAGAAAAAAAATCCCATCTTCACTTTAATTCTAGTTTTTCAACCGCAGTTAATGACATGAGATGAGAGGAACATGTCTGCACATGCAAGCTCCAGGACCAAAGGAATCTCACAGAAAAGTGGTTAATTTTCCTGTGACCACAGTAGATCACCCATGTTGCTATCGTGATCTCTGATAGCCATGAGAATCACTTGTTTCACGAAGACCCTTTTGATGATAATCATTGGGTCAGACAGAGAATGGCAGATTGCAGCAAATCAGTCATAAGTCATTGCCCCCAGGAGAAAACACTCAGTTCTACCAAAGAGAAAAATGAAATACATCTATGGAAAAAACAAAAAGGAAATGGTCGCTTTCTCAGTAGTCAGGACCATCAGCAATTCAGATGTGGTGGCTACACTGAAACTCATTTCTACTGTTGATAAATTCCACAGGATGTGGAATCCATGGGATGTGCAGACTCTGGTCCAGAAAGATAATGGTGATAATAAGGGCAATTGGAGAAAACTGTGGGGCCATTGACAGTGAGACCAGTATTTACCATAGTGCTTGTTCTGGCTTTTTCGAACCCATTTTCTCTGGAGGGATACCTTGCCCAGCCTAGATATATTGGGGAGGGCTTTGGTCCCCCCTCAAAGCAATGTGCTAGAACTTGTTGACTCTCCATGGGAAGCCTTACCCTCTCCTAGGAGTGGATAGTGGGTGGAAAAGGTGGGGGACAAGGTGGAGGGAGCAGGATGAGGGAGGGAGTGGGAAATGGAATTGGCATGTAAAGCAAGAAAAGACAGCTTTTTAAATAAAATAAAATAAATATAAGTAAAATAAATAACACCTATGGAGGAAACAACTAGAATCTTGAAATTTATGTTTACTTTATATTTGGTTTTTCCAGTAATGTATAACTTGCAATAGAAAACGGACAGTATTTTATATATTTCAGAATACATTTTTCATCCAGAATTCTTCATTTCTTCTTTTATATTTGAATGATTGATTATTGCAAGTGTGTAGCTACTCTTCAAATGGACAATTGACATTTTTTTGTGATGATAGTCTCTTTTATTATAGTCTGACAGAATTCCTGGGGCAGATGCTGGCTGGAACTTAGATCATGACTTCTTTCTCATATTTTATGCCCCTAAGAACAATACAGAGCTCAGTTACTGCAACAAAGAGGTAGATAGACAGCTCTGTGGCCGATTTCTTCCTCTAGCTTTTCTGCCTTTTCTGAATTCCAAGGGCAAATATTTGGGGCTTACTTGGTTATTTACTTGATATTCTAAACTCTTAATATAAGTCAGCTAAAACCTATAGGTTATTATTTATTTGAGTATATTGTTTTTTTTTTAAGGAATTGATTTTGTTAGGAAATTTCAGACATATCTTCTTAAGAAGCAAATTTGAGATGGATTTTTGGAAAAGGATATGCCATAGTCTGGATATGTTGTTACATAAGGTAACCTGTGTGACAACTCGATAGGACTCACCTATGAGAGCACGGTGTGATGACTTCTTCATATAATTTATGAGACAAGACTTGTTGGTTTCAAGAAAACTCTTTTCTCATACTTTGTAAACTACTCATGAGGTTTCATTCCAAAAAAGAATATGAATTTACCTTGATTTCAGAACACCTGAATTTGTGTTTTCATTGCTACTATTGGTATTGATTTCTGCCTAGAAAATAGGAATGTCTAGCATAGACCAGGGTCAAAGGTTCAGGATAAAGAAGAAACAATACTGATTGACTTTTCAAGGAGGGTCATAGAATATCTGTTTGTCTCTGACAAGGCTTTGTCAAAAGTGCAAAAGAAGGATTCCAACCAGAACTGGTTAAGGAACACATTAGGTTTACTGAGATTTCTTAAAAATACATGAACAATGAGTCACTTACCGAAGCATAGATAACCTAAAGACAACTTCACTGAGTAGTGTATCGCAGATTGGATGGATTCCAGAGAACTGTTTCCCTGGATTTCCCTATATGACTTGCAAGCAGCTCATTGTAAGTTGGAGATTTCTAAGTGTGGAACATTTTGCCGAACATCTGAGTATTTAGAATCTTCCTCCTCCCTCCAGGTTAAAATTCGGAGAAAATTACAACAGAGTATACAGTAAAATTTTTCAAAAAGCAAAAATAATTGAGAAAAGGACATTGACATCTTTTGGCACAAACATTGAGTGTTACTAATAACTCTGTATCCTGCTGTTATAGGGCAGAAAAAATTCATTATAAAATTGGACTCTAATTTGCTTTGTATGTAAAATTAATACTGTGTAAAGTCGTTCGGAATTCAAAGTTCATTAGAATTATGTAACCTATTTCATTAATATGATTATGAATATGAACTTCATTTTAGCAATGTTTGTTTGCCAATTTTAAAGCCCTTGCTCTTCTATAACATTCAGAAATATAACAAGATACAGTCAATATGGCTGAAAGTGCTATTTTCAGTAATGCAATTAAGCTTAAAATCCTACAATTGCATTTTCTAATTTCTAAGATATTTTTAATTTATATTTTTTCAGCGTCCACTTTATAATTAGATAATTTATCTCATGACTACTTCCTAACCTATCATTTACCAAGGTGAATTTCTTTTCAAACAAGTGTGATAAATATTCCCACAATACACTTTCTTTCCTCGGTAATTTATAGAGATTTAAGTTATAACTTCTTGTATTTAACTTATAAACTCTTGTTCTAATTCACAGTTCATAATTTTATTTTCTGAAACAAACTTCACATCCCACAGTAAATCTGTGATCTTCTATTATGGGCAGTGTCTTACCTAGAATGGCTTCTTTAATCACTTTCTGAGTTCAATCATTTTTGTAGCTTCAGTGATTGGAAGGCCAGAACAATCCAAAGGTCCATTGAGAAACCTAGTGTGGATGATTACCTATGTAAAGTTCCTTCAATGCCTTCATTATTTTCTTCCTACAGTCTACATCTCAGGTGGATTTTCCATTTGCTGTAGATATGTCTCTCTAGTC
>NC_022021.1:38580657-38581823 GCF_000317375.1 Microtus ochrogaster
ATTTAAGTAATTTAATTCCAAAGTACCACACTATGGCCAAGAATTTTTTTTTTCTGTGCTGTTGGTTTTATCTAAATCTCAATTATTTGATTTTACAAATAAAGACTTGGGAGCCAGATACTGGTGTGAAAACCTGCAGGCTCAGAGAAGCAGAAAAGTACATGTCTGATCTTTCTCCACTGTGGACTTCCCAAAAAGAGCCTTTATTCTAAGCTGTTTCAAACAAAAGTCCTCAAATTGAATATCCTTTCCTGTACTACCTGTACATTTCTGTATCCATCCTCATGAATCCCTCTTATAATCTTACGTTGATTCCTGTCAGCTGCTTGCTTGCTCTGCCTCTTGACCTAGGGTTGACTTTACTTAATCCTGTTTACAAGATCCCAGGAGAAAGCTCTTAAATGAAAGTGTGTGTTAAAGCCGAGTTCACGCCACAGCGAAAAAGAGATTTCTCTAATAAATTTCACAATCTCAGGTTTCACAGTGTGATCACATACCCTGCAACATTTCCTTCTTTTTGTCTAATTAAAATGGAAAGGTTTTACCTGTATTCCACAAAAATTGGAAAACTTAAAGGAAATGGACAAGTTTTTGGATAAATATTACTTACCAAAATTAAATTGAGATGTAATAAACAAATTAAACAGGCCTATAACTGCTGAAGAAATAGAAACAGTCATCAAAAGTCTCCCAACCAAAAACAGCCCAGCACCAGATGATTTCAGCTCAGAATTCTACAGGATTTTCAAAGAAGAACTAATACCAATACTCCTCAAATTGTTTCGCACAATAGAAACAGAAGGAACACTGCCAAACTCCTCTTATGAGGCTACAATTACCCTGATACCCCAAACACAGAAAGACATTACTCATAAACACTTTTAGTAATGTAGCAGGATACAAGATTAACTCAAAAAATCAGTAGCCCTCTTCTACACAGATGATAAATGGGTTGAGAAAGAAATCAGAGAAACATCACCCTTCACGATAGCCACAAAAGCATAAAATATCTCAAGAGTAACTCTAACCAAACGAGTGAAAGACTTTTATGAGAACTTTAAATCTTTGAAGAAAGAGATTGAAGAAGACACCAGAAAGTGGAAAAATCTCCCATGTGCTTGGAAGGTAGAATTAACATAGTAAAAATGGCGATCTTAACAAAAGCC
>NC_022021.1:38583267-38600177 GCF_000317375.1 Microtus ochrogaster
ACACACACACACACACACACACACACACACACACACCAACCTACAAATCACAATCCCAGAGAACCTAGACAACAATGAGGACCTTAAGAGAGACATTCATGGATCTAATCTACATGGAAAGAAGTAAAAGACAAGATCTTCTTAGTAAATTGGGAGCATGGGGACCATTAAGAGGGTTGAAGGGGAGGGGAGAGACAGGAAGGGGAGCAGAGAAAAAAATTATAGCTCAATACAATAAAAAAATACACATAACAGTGTAGAAAAAAAGAACAGATTTTAACTCTAATACGATAAAAGTATTTTTAATAATGAAGCTATTTCTGCCAAGTTTTCCACAATGTCTGTATTCAGCAGTTTTAGGATTAAGTATTTTTGAGGTCAAAGTTCTGTAAAATGTTCCTGTCAGTCTCATATGGACTTAGCAATTTGGATGGCCTGAGCAGTTTGTAGTCCAAAACTGATCTTCGGATGGTTTTCGGAGGCAAGGGGCAGTCCCTGAGTAAAGATGGAATCTGATGCTAGTCTGGGGCTCTGGGTAAGGATTTCAGGCAGGTCAGTTGAAAGTGGGTGATATTACTTTCCTAATTTATTCTTTTTTTTTGGCAAATTTTCTCTTGATGCATCATCATTTTTCTTCAGATATTACATCTGTTCATGGATTTCTGGTTTCCTTAGCTTTTACTCTCCTGAAAGGATAAATGCAAAACACTGCCCAAATCCTAACTTTGGACTTTTATTTGTTTGTTTGACTGTTTTTTTTTTTTGTGTGTGTGTGTGTGTCGGGGGAGGATATAACTTTTCTAGGGCAAAATATTTAAATATTTTTGGCAATAAATATAGTATTATATTTCAAAAAGTATTATCTTTCAATTAAAAATTCTTTTGAAGTTTTGAAACTAAATATACCATAATATGTGGATAAATTTATCTCTATTTCCCTTTCTCTTTATATTTAAATTCAAGGTTCAATTGTATTTATTTTTAGATCACAAAGACATTCACTTTGAATTTTTGCCTGCCTATTGAAAGCAGCATTTAAGTTGAAATGACTGTAATTCGTATACAACTACTTCTGCCTCCCTAATGTTGGGATTAAAGGTGTGTGCCTCTCAGGTGCTGAGATTAAAGGTGTGAACCACCACCTGCCTATGGATTCCTTATAATAGTTATTCTCATAGAGTTGTCTTGGTTTGATTTGGTTCTCCTTATATTTTAGTGTTAGGGAAAATTTTCAAGTTCTTAAAATGTGTAGTCTCATTCTTTCTGATTTATTCTGAATCTGTTCCAAGAAAAATCTTAATATGCTAGAAATAATTAAACATGAGGCCAATTTGTCCACTATTTCATTATTTTCAGATGTGTTGTCTGTCTTGCCTGTGCGAGCTACATAAAATTTAATGTCTTTGCTAAGTTTTACTAAGTTTTGCCATTTCCGCGCATACATCTCATGACCAGATATCTTTGTGACTTATCTGCCAGTTAGTAGTTTTCCATTTTGATCATCAAGTAAATATACCATTGCACAGGTACCATGAATTGGAGAAGAAAGAGACTTTCCTTTTGTCTTCCTTATGTTTTTCTTATAGCCAATAGTGCTGCTATTTCTTCAGTGTGCTGTGCAAATTTGTCTCTTCATTCCCCATTAAAATTCATTCCATCTCCCAGTCTTTAGGCTATCCCTTCAGATTTATTTTTGTTTCTTTCAGTAACTACTATACAATCGGTAATCCTTGTGTTAGCCAAATGCTGTGACCATTCTGTTGGTTCCCACAGTTCAATAGGTTCCTCTTTTGGGTGAGTTTTGGGTGGTTTAGGGATGGGAATTAAAAGCATCTGAGATATTTCCTCAGTGCAGGAAGGCAGCGACTTCTTTGCTACCACATCCTGCTTACAAGGGAATTCGGATAGGTACCATTCCCACTAGAATACCTTTCCTTCTATGGCTTAGCTTGCAAAAAACTCTGTCTTTGAATGGATCCAAACCATCATTGCAAAAATTACTCTTTTGACCATAGTATGGTTGGCAATGACTGAGTATAAGGTTCCCCATGACTCATTATCTATCAAGATTTGTTTATCAAAGAATGAATATCTATTCTCCATATATGGAAAGCTTTGCAATAGAAGCCAACAGGCAAATGTTGATGGGATACTTTTTGATTTATGAAGAGTTGTCAGTTTTCTATTCACCAATATATATGATATCCGTAATTAGGGTATTTTCTGCTTCAATATTGGTCAGGATTGCTGCCTGGAGAAGACCTTACCGGTAGTCACAAAAGCTTCTTTTTGCTCCTTTCCACTTGAAAATCAGCTGCCTTTCTAGTAATTATATAGAGGATTTTATAATAATCTTTAATATGGCTTGTTATTTCTCTAGTATGCAAAAAAAATGCCTATTAAAAGCTTTATTTGACTTTTTGTCCCTGTGTGGTGGGATTAAAGGCAAATGCCACTACCATATCTTTCACTGTATCTCTAGAATTTAGAAAACAACCAATTTATAGAGAATTGCCTAAATCTTCTGGGATTAAAGGCATGGACTACCACCACCCTGTTGAATAGTTTATCTTAGCTCCAAATCACTCCATGTCTTAGAAACTTAGAAAAAAAAAAGTTCAGAACTGTAGTAAACCTTTGAATTTACTTTAAACATTTTAAATTTCTTATGTGTGTTTTTAATACAAATAAAAAATTTTTTCTTGCCTTTCCTAATTTATTTGCAATTGTGTAGAATTTGAATTGATTTTGAATATTTGAACTGCATTTTCATCTTTATTTGCATGCTCTTTGAAACAACCGTTGAATGACTTAGACAAATTATAGTGATCACTTGTAACATCTTGCTACTTGATACTCTTTAATTATTGTCACACATTTTTAGTGATTTTTATTGGCTTTATCCGATTTTTGAATAGGACAAATATATAAAACATTTCAATTAAAAATTAACTCCAATTGGTCTCCTCAATTTTCGACTTAGAAAAGCTTAGCAGGGAAACACATTAAGAGTCTTACCTTCCCATCCTTCAAAACTGGCCCATTACTTGAATCTGAAACCAGGAATGTGAAAGTATTCCTGTACAAAAAGAAAGAAAGAGAGAAAGAAAGAAAGGAAGGAAGGAAGGAAGGAAGGAAGGAAGGAAGGAAGGAAGGAAGGAAGGAAGGAAGGAAATATTCCCGTGTTGCATAAAACCCATGACGAAGATCCTTCATCAAGAAAGAATGTGACAGAGAAATAAGAGACTTATGTAAGTGACCAGGTTGCTGAACTGGGCGGAATATGGAAAGACCCAATGATAGCACATTTTATAGGTTTTCAGCTTTCTCTGAAATTTCTCTTAGAATTGGCCATTTTCATAAAGAAGATCTATGAAGATAATGCAAACATCCAAGCATGTCAATTTATCAAATATTACTTTCCTTCAAGACTTGTGATGACATCTGACTTAAAAAACTGTATCTGGAATTCACCCAAATTTAAGTAAATGCACTTGAGTGAAGAGATGGAATATTTCATAAATCTCAATTTCTCACCTAGTAAATTGAATGATAATAGTGACTTTCCCAAGGTTTTTACTTAAAATTGTTAATATATGTATTCAGTAGTCTTCTAAATATAAAATGTCAGTGCTAGGCACTATTTGAAATTGAGCAACCCATCTTCATATTTTCAACTGTTTTAACTTGAAACCAATGTGAATAATGTTGATGATAAAAATGTCTTGGAAACTATAATAAAATAACAATGCTAGTGTGGCTTTAGCTGGGGGAGTTAATATATGCTGTATTGATGTAGTTCTAAGAGCATTTACAGCAACAAAATTTTGTGCCATCTTTTGGCAAATCAGAAATTCAGATTATTTAAAGTTGGCAAGGGCTTAGACTCCCTTAGTGCCATGAATGAGAACAAGATCCATAATACGAATACAAAGTAGTTATATTCTTCAAGATGAAGTGGATCACTACCAATAGCCATGAGGACAAACAAAAAAAAAAGTCACAGGGATATTAGTTGTCAACCTACAAGAGCAGAATTTGACTGTTAACTGGCATTAACTTGGACTTAAATTTCCCCTATAATTCCTAGTTTGGGTGATCCTAAACAGAAATGTGCTGTTGCTGCTCACACAGACTTCTGAATACTGGGAAGTGTTATGTCAATGTACTTTTATGTCTGTAGATTTGTGATAATTGACTGCACAGCAATAGAAAACTAATAAAATTTTGCATAATAAAATCTAGTTTCTCTCCCACTTAGTTGGATATAAGCAAAGCTTATTGCCTTTCTTTTCCCATCATAGCAGTCTACTGTTTGCAATGGTTACATGCTGAGAGTAATGTTTACTAGAAATAATTACAAACATTTATATAACTCTTTTAGCCGCTCATACCATTTGAATGAGAAATATTCACAAATTTTCAATATTGTATTGCACAGATTAAGATGTTCTTAAAAGCACAGTCATTTACTATTTGAAATGCTTCTTGAACCTAGAATGCCTCTTTTCCTACTTGATGATAAAAGCCCCAAATTCCAGAAAAATAAAGCGAATTTTAAGACAAAAATATAGAATTCTCTCTACCTCTGATCTATTCCTGTTGACACTTTATTCTTTTTTTGTAGATTATTCAAGGGGAAATCACAAGGGTGTATAGATATATACAGTTTAGATTGGTAATAAATGGCAACATCAATCTACTTCAGAGAAGACGATGGACATTGAAGAAACTCCATATGGAGTTTACTTTCTTTGTGGCAAATGTTAGTCACTGGGCAAGAAACAGCCTTCGCCTCGATTGCTAACAGTATGCCATCCAAATAGAACAAGCAGAACACAAAAGAAAGTGACTGCTGAACTTTCTCTAAAACAAGGTAACCCTGCGGAATATCCTGCTTCACAGAAATATCTGTCAGATATTCTAGTCCTGAAAGCCAAAAATGGATGAGCCGATGCTACAGAGGACCCTTGAGTGACTGTTCAGGCTGCAGCTTCCCGATTCCCCCTTGGGGCCACCCGAGAACGCAGATCTCCCATTAAACCTGGATATTTCTTAATTTGGCTTGCTTTGATTGGGCAAAATTGGGAATTTTTGCGTCAGCAGGGAACTCATGTTAAGAAATATTCCTAACAGTTACGTGCATCATAGATTTGTGAGGTAAATAGATAATATTGTGATTAAGACTTTTCCAGACACCCTTATTGTCATTTTGCCATTCTTCTTCTATGTCTTTATTTACCCATACCCCATTCCTTTATTTCTCTCCTTAAGGTCCACACATTCCAATTTCTCTGATCGTACTATTTGTATACTGATGTTCTTTCTCTATTGCTCCCCAAACTTCCTTTACGGGCAATTGTCCTATAATACTTAAATTTCCTGATGAATTCAATTAGTACATCTAAAGAAACAGAAGACAGAGTCTACGATAGAGAACATGTGGTATTTGCTTAATGGGTTTGGGTTACCTCTCTAAGTATGAACATTTATGGTTCCACCCACTTATCTGCAAATGTTCTAGAATATTATTTTAAGATGTATTACACTTGATTATGCTGTGGAAGATTTGTTTAAATCATGCAAAGATGTGTTTCATTCTTTAATTTGCAGTGGTTTAACTCTGTGAAGCTTGATTCTTTGCCTGGCTAAAACACCTGCTGACCTAATAAAGAGCTGAATGGCCAACAGGAGAAGGGGAAAGGTTGGCGGGGCTAGTGGGCAGAGATAATAAATAAGAGGAGAAATCTGGGAGGAAAAAGAAGGAGCAAGATAGAACAAGTAGAGGAAAGAAAGACATTTATGGCCAGCCACCCAGATACACAGCAAGTCATGAAGAAAGAAGTAAAAAAAGTATAAAGAAATAGAGAAAGATAAAAGCTCAGAGGCAAAAGATAGCAGAGATAAGGTTAAAAACAGCTGTCTGTGTGTATGCCTGCAGGTCAGAAGAGGGCACCAGACCTTATTACAGATGGTTGTGAGCTACCATGGGGTTGCTGGGAATTGAACTCAGGACCTTTGGAAGAGCAGGCAATGCTCTTAACCGCTAAGCCATCTCTCCAGCCCCCTTGGGAATATACCCGAGAGGCCATATCATACAACAAAAGTATATGCTCTACTATGTTCATAGCAGCATTGTTTGTAATAGCCAGAACCTGGAAACAACCTAGATGCCCTTCAATGGAAGAATGGATGAAGAAAGTATGGAATGTATACATATTAGAGTACTACTCAGCAGTAAAAAACAAGGACTTCTTGAATTTTGCATACAAATGGATGGAAATAGAAAACACTATCCCGAGTGAGGTAAGCCAGACCCCAAAAGAGGAACATGGGATGTACTCACTCATATTTGGTTTTTAGCCATAAACAAAGGACATTGAGCCTATAATTAGTGACCCTAGAGAAGCTAAATAAGGAGAACCCAAAGAAAAACACATAGGCATCCTCCTGAATATTAACCTTCATCAGGCGATGAAAGGAGACAGAGACAGAGACCCACTTTGGAGCACCGGACAGAAATCTCAAGGTCCAAATCAGGAGCAGAAGGAGAGAGAGTACGAGCATGGAACTCAGGACCGCGAGGGGTGCACCCACACACTGAGACAATGGGGATGTTCTATCGGGAACTCACCAAGGCCAGCTGGCCTGGGTCTGAGAAAACCTGGGATAAAACCGGACTCGCTAAACATAGCGGACAATGAGGACTACTGAGAACTCAAGAACAATGGCAGTGGGTTTTTGATCCTACTGCACATACTGGCTTTGTGGGAGCCTAGGCAGTTTGGATGCTCACCTTACTAGACCTGGATGGAGGTGGGTGGTCCTTGGACTTCCCACAGGGCAGGGAACCCTGATAGCTCTATGGGCTGACAAGGGAGGGGAACTTGATTGGGGGAGGGGGAGGGAAATGGGAGGTGGTGGCGGGGAAGAGACAGAAATCTTTAATAAATAAATAAACGGAAAAAAATATAAAAAGCTGTCCTAAAACAATCCAGGATACGGCCAGGCATTTGTAAGTGATAATAAGCCTCCATCTGTGTGATTTATTTGGGAACTGGCTAGTGGGCGCCCAAAAGTGCAAAGAATAAATAGGGTGAAAAACAACCAACAAAATTTTGGCATTCTAACATGGGGCTAAAGTAAAAGAAAAAAAATCTAACACCATGAAAAGTTCATAGGATAATTTTTCTTTACAGCTGAATAGCATTCCATAGTATATATGTATCACATTTTCCTTATCTGTTCATGGATTAAAGAACATTTAAATCATTTCTCTTTCCTAACAAGCATGAATAGAACAGTAGTAAATTGCCTGTACCATAGGATAGTAAGCTCTTGGGGAATATGCCAAATAGTGTTATAATTGGTTCATATGGTAAATTTATCTTCAGTTTTTGAGAATTCTTAACATTTATTTCCATAATGCCTGCACCAACTTGTAATCTGCTAAGAGATCCCATGCAGTGAAAAGAACCCTAAGCTAAAAGAACGCTGTTGGAAAGAAACATTTCATGTCTTATGATTTATCACAGAGCCATAGTGATAAAGGCAGTATTGGACTGGCACAAAAACAGACAGGTAGTCCAATGGGACAAAACTGAAGAAATAAACATCAATATAGGTAACTTCAGTCACTTAGCATTTGATGAAGATGCCAAAAGCTTGAATTGGAGAAAAGAAAGCATCTCCAAGAAATGAATATGGGAAAACTGGATGCACAACTTTAGAATGACAGAGTTAGATCTGTACATATTACTGTGAATAAAAACTGATTTCAAATGAATCAAAGAACTAAACCTTAAAAATGAAACGAATAGAAGAAAAATAGACAACATTAAGTTTTCTACATATTACAGGTGTAAGACAGGATTTTTTGAATAGGACTCTATTAACCTAGGAAGTAAGGCTAACAGTTGGACATTTGGGACTGGATAGAACTAAAAAGTGTTTGCTGTTCTAAAGAAATAACCAATTGAGTAAAGATGAAGTTTGCATAATATGGGAGAATATTTGTAGCAATATATCAGACAAAAGATTAATATCCAGAATATATAATGAAATCTCCCAAGAAAAAAAAAAGTGTCAAGTAAAAAAGGTCCATTCCAAAAATGACTCTGGTAAATGAACAGGGAGTTTTCAAAATAAGAAAAAAAAGAGTGGCTAAGGAATATTTCAAAAAAGTATCTATTGTCCATATCAGTTAGGGCAATGCAAATTAAAACAATTTTGAAATTGTCTTGCTTCAGTCAGAATGAAAAGATCAATGGAGCACTAATGTTGTATGATGGAGGAGGGTTGATATATTTAGATGAAGGATATAATATGGCCAGATGCAGTTACTTTAAATATATAATGTGTATGTTTAGATTAATGAATAGATTACTATATACTAATTGAGTGAGAACAAAATCCTTTTAGAAAGTTAGGAATCAGACTTTCATGATGTTTTCTGAAAGAATAGGGAATTTTAACTACTGATCTAGTTTTCTAAGAATTAATAAATTAAAGTAAACTTCAAAATTTGGAATCTGAGCTAAAATAAGCTTGACTCTAAAGCCTAGCCTGCCTGTAGTACTCTGTGTTTTATAAATGTAGAATAAACTGTTTAAAAACCAAGTCCTGGACTTTGAAAATAGGGCCCCTTTAGAAAATGAGGATGCAATAGATGGAAATAGTGGTCAGTATTTTAAGATACTTTTATGGAAAAATAACAAAGAGACCCAGAATGGAAGATGTTGTTGAGACACAAAACTACTAACTCTTTCAAGTTTACATATGGAGTAAAGAGGGATAGAGGTGTTACAAAACAAACACACTGATCTGATGTTTCCACCCTTGGGAGTGCTGTGAGGGAAAAGGTTAAGCACTAGCAATGAATATTGAGAGCAGAATTATTCTGAGAACACATACAGAACACGTTAAGGCATAAGAAAGCAAGACATTCTGTTTTCATTGCCAAGGGGAAGAAGATAACAACTGAGTAAAAATATTTCTGAATAAGAAATTCACTGACTGTCCTTCAAAAAAGGTATCAATATGGGATCACTTGATAGAATAGAAAAATTGGAGTTAGATGAACTTTATGTAAACCATATAACATTCTTGTTTATATACTTTATACACTTCACGAGACTGTAAAAATGGAAAAAGTATTCATATCCTAACACCATGGAATGCCTCTGTAAAGATTTGCATTGAGTGACACATCTGGAGGGGGAATTACCCTTGAACGCATTGGCACAGGAGAAAACTTCCTAAATATAACACCAGTAGCACAGACGCCAAGATTGACAATTTTTGAGACCTCCTGAAACTGAAAAAAAAAACAACCTTCTGTAAGGCTTGTTTGTAGTAACCAGAATCTGAAACCACCAAGATGTCCCTCAGTGGAAGAATGAATAAAGAAAATGTGGTACATTTGCATGATGGAGTATTACTCAGCTGTATTAAAAAGAAAGAAAAAAGGAAGAAAAAAAAACCACCATGAAATTAGGCAAATGGATGGAACCAGAAAAGAGATCATCCTGAGTGATGTAATTCAGACCCAGAAAGACAAACATGGACAGTAGATATAAAGCAAAGGATAACCAGTCCGTAATCCACAGCTCCAAAGGAGCTAGGTCACAAAAAAAGATGGTAAGAGGGACACATGGATTTCCCGGAGAAGGGGAAATAGATGACAGAGCTCTCCTGTGTAAACTGGGGGAAGACAGGCGAGGTTGCAGAGGAGGGTATGGTGCAAAGGGAACAGGAGGGACCAGCTTGGTCAAGTAAGGACTGGTCAGACAACAAGACTAATGGAAGGAAAGTTGTGGTGGGAACATTTTGGGGTTAGGAAGAAACCTGGTGCCAGGGAAATTCCCAGGAATACACAAGGATTTCTCAAAGTAGGATTCCTAGCAAGAGTGGAGAGGATACCTGAACTGGCTGTCCTTGAAGAAAGGGACTAGGGATTGTAAGAGCAAGGGGATTCAAGATCATAATGGGGAAAACCACAAAGACTTTGGACCTGAGCTCTGGGGAGCTCACTGAATCTGGAGACTGCTATGGAGCTTTCATGGAACAGACCTAGGCCTTCTACATGTGGGTGACAGTTGTGTAGCTTGCTATGTTTATCAGGGCCTTACAGTGGGATCAGGGTCTGTCCCTGGCACATGAGTTGGCATTTTGGAACCTATTCCCCATGCTGGGATGCTTTGCTCAGCCTTGATGCAGGGGGAGGAGTTTGACCGTGCCTCAACTTGATATGACCTGCTTTATTGACTGCCATTGTGGCGGGCTGGCTCTTTCTGAAAGAAGGGTAGATAGGAGATGGGGAGAAAGGAAAAAGAGCAGGGAGAGGAAACTGTAGTACTTAGGTAAAATAAATTTAAAAAAAAATATGAGGTATATAAACTATCATCATGTTCTATCTTCCTGGGTAAATTGAGAGATCTTAAGTAAAGAAAAAGATGTTAAAATAACATTGGTTGTCAGAAATGTACAAGAACTATCTGTCTATTACATATTAAGGAGATGAATCTAGTGTATACAAAATGTTTAATGTTAAGCTAACTGCTAGATATGAAGTATGGCTAATCACAAAGTAGAGAATGAACTTGTAGTCATAAATGATGACAGAATATTAGAAAAAGAAGTTTGGAAAATAAAATTACATTTTTGTGTTTACAATTATTGTCAATATGAAGTCATAATATCTTCCTGTTAAAGACAGTAAAGGTTATTTTATAAGGCTGTTTCAGACATTTTGAGTTTTGTGCTTTTTTTAATGTTCCATTTAAACAATTAATAAAGTCCCATGTATAGTTGATTTGGCTGTTCATCCTTTTGATAATATATAGATTTATCAGAGATGCTTTAGAAACAGTTAGTTTAAATGTGGTGCAAATTGCAACACTTCTCAAAACATCACAATAAACTCATCAGGTGTTGACTATGCCATAATCAACAATGCAATGAACATGTACTAAGTGAAAACATCTTTATGTAATCACATAATAAGCTGCAGAGTAACACTATTCTCCTCCTCTGGACTGTGTAGCCAATGGAAAGCACCATTCCCTGTTGCTTGCAGCCTTTTGAGACTGTATCATATCATACCATATAGTACTTTGACAGGAAATGATCAAATCTCTAATTGTAGTTTACAATTGTATAGAATTAACAAAACAGGCCCCATTGTTATTATGTATTATAATGAAAGCAGAAATTGATAATGGTATTATTAACATTCACAGATAATGAAACTGAAGTTAATAATACTAATTTTATGAGAATGAAAAAGTCACACAAAGACTGTAGAGTATGCCTGAAGTACTTCTTCCAACAACAACAACAACAAAAAAAGAAGTGGAGCTCAAAATGAAGTCTATTAAATACTATGAGACTTGAACTTTGAGAGGCAATTCTAAATCCCAAATTGTATTATTCTGTGCTTTTACATAATTACTTAGGTATTTTTTAATTGGGCAAAACAAACAAGGAATAAGTTAACACAGAAACATGCATGAAAATATAGTGATGACCAACACTGAAAAAGTGTTATTCTTGAACAAAAGTGGTCCTGACTTATTCATGAAAAGAATTTTAAAACATTTTGGCAAGTTCATCTCGTTTTCCAAAGCAAATTGTATGCTCTGGGGGTGATTTCTGAATTCTCATTGCTATTAAGATTTCAAAGTATGCTGGGAAATTTTAGTAGAAGTTTTTGCTTAAGACTGAATTATAACCTGGAGATAACACTAAGAATTCTGAAGGAAGCCTCGGATCTTCACCAGGAGAATATGCTATTTCCAGCTTAATTACAAAAGAATGATGTAGAATTTAATGTTTTCCATTGTTATGTACTTTAGTAGCTTTTTTAAAAAAAATTAGATGTAGCCGGGCGGTGGTGGCGCATGCCTTTAATCCCAGCACTCGGGAGGCAGAGGCAGGCGGATCTCTGTGAGTTCAAGACCAGCCTGGTCTACAAGAGCTAGTTCCAGGACAGGCTCCAAAACCACAGAGAAACCCTGTCTCAAAAAAACAAAAAACAAAAAAAAATTAAACGTGTAATTAACTTCAGAGGCATATTTATTTCATTGAGCCTGATGGTCTAAATTTTGTGTAGTAGGCCAAGATTCTTATAAAAAGGTTTACTGAACTTAATAGTCAACAACATAGTGAAAAGTAACAACAACAATAATAATAAAATAATAAAGGTGTTAATTACCAGAAATGAATTACATACCAATATTCTCAGTAGAGACTGTGATAAATACACATGTATATAAACAGTAACAAAAGGAAACAAATGGGAGAGAGACAAAGTATTATTGAACAAAAATTATTTAAACATAGAAATGTCTTCTATGAAAGTCTACAGATTTTATATTTGGATGCCAAAACCAGCCTATCTGTTTTTGACAGCAAATACACCAAGAGAATTTTCTCAGTTTCAAATTCCAACAGTCATGTCTGGTATAGTAAGACTGAGAATTCATAGCTCATTCATAACGTTAATATGCCAGAGGCTGAAAAATCAAATACAGGTATACTGGGGGATCATAAAGAGGGAAATGTTGCAATTCTGGCTTAAGTAAAGTGAAGACATCAGGAGATGGAAAAACAACATCACTGCCCAGAGAGAAGCAAGACAGTATTGGATTCAGATGGTGTCTCTGGAAAGCCATAAATAACTGAAATTACTTTCCCTTATAAGTGGTCTTGGTTTGCTCGAGGGTAGGGTAATCTTTGTGATAGTTTTCTGCAAATCAGCTTGCTAAGGGAGAGAGAAATACACCAAAAAATTCTAACTTCTTTTCTTTTCCTGACCAACACTTTCTATTTATGAATCTTACTTTCACTGTGATGAAATCCTCTGTTACATTATTTTTCCATGTATCACAAACATTCTCTTGTACATTAATAAAATTAAAAATATTAAGCATATTTTTGAAAAATTAAAAATATATATAGCATACAATTGTCTGAGATAATGAATGCTTAAGATGTATTTTTTAATATTAGACTTGATACATCCATGACAAACATTCTGCTGAACTACAGCACCAGCTCTTAATCCTTGCATGTTAATTAAATCAATGATGATATAATATAACATTTTAATAGCATCTTTAAAATGTATATACTATCATTTTTATATGCAATTTATTTTAGCCTTGAATTCCAAATCTGAACCCATATAATTTAATTAGAAGTGATAGTATATATTCCTGTAAAATGGAATGCAGGACTTAAAAATGGAACCTCAAAACTTGATAATATGGCTGTAAAGATCAGAAAAAAATCTTAAAAAATACTTAGAAAAATCGATTAAATATACATGTAATAATAAAGAAATATCATATATTTCCACATGACTGTCTGATAGGATGGAAATACAATAAAACAAATTCATACAAGAGGTGCCACTGATGCAGATCCACCTATGCTTTTAGGGATACCCAATCAACTGTAAAGGTATATGTTTTATTTTATTTATTTATTTATTTATTTATTTATTTTGTTTTTCGAGACAGGGTTTCTCTGTGGCTTTGGAGCCTGTCCTGGAACTAGCTCTGTACACCAGGCTGGTCTCGAACTCACAGAGATCCGCCTGCCTCTGCCTCCCGAGTGCTGGGATTAAAGGCGTGCGCCACCATCGCCCGGCGACCTGTAAAGGTATATGAAACACACAATAACATTGAGAAATAGCATACATATATCAGACTTCAACAAAAGAAATATTGAATCTATCCCATGCAATTTCAATGAGAAAATGATAGCTGAATAAATTGACAAACTTAACAGTGTGCTCTAATAAACATATTATGTCATTTTATCATATTAGTTTATATCTCCATAATATATAACTCAATAATAATATTATTATATCTGTTTATATCTCAATATTAATATAATAAAAGGTTAAGTAATAAGATAATTTGATTGTTGGGAGCAGTGAGACCTCAGATCCTGAATTTCTTGAAATCCCCTGATCTGAGTGCCTACAGCTGCTCTGAGCACAAGACCTTCAGGAGTTCCTGATGGCAAAAGAGTGGTTTGGGGTGGGTTTGGCTGGGGCGTGCCTATCTATATATAATCTGCCCCTGAACACAATAAAGGGGGCATTCTTGGGGAATTCAAGGATGACCCGTTTCGCTGTCTCTCTGTCTGTGTGTGTCTGTGTATTTTAACCTCCAGCCCCCTTGCCTGTGATGGAATGGGCACTCTCCTGAATGTCTGAAGAAAGTATATGATACTTTAAAAGAATAGAGTAACAATAGTACTTGTGCCAGGAGTGAAAAAGCACCAAGATACAGCCTCTACTAAACCATTTCGTAAAGTTCCCATATGGACCATTACCACACTGAAAGCTAGTTTCCCGTTGTATGTGCACTTCAGTCTTGAAATGGGTATTTACTTATGCATTATTCATAATGTCAACTAAGTAACAAAACAAAATAAACAACATCTTTCAATGTGCGAGTGGATACAGTCTGTGTAAAAAGAACTCACAGTGGTGCTTAGCAATGAAATTAACCTAATCACTATAATTTTTAGTTGCAATGATGAATTTCCAAATAATTATGATAAATTAAGGAAAACAAAAGAGTACATAACATTTGATTATATTTGCAAAGTGTTGGAGAACTAAAACACATTTGTGGGTTAAAAAAATGTAGAATAGGGTTTGCTTGACACAGGATTAGTAGCTAGGTATAATACAATAACATACCTAGGCAAATTTTAGAAGTGGTAGAAATCTTCATCATTGTTGACAAAGGTATGGAAATTCACCAACCATAGTATTGGGACAGAGTCATTGCTAGATGAGAAAATAGCTTACCTAACATGCAGGAGAACTTGGCTTTCCCCAGTACTATAAGTATAATAAAAATTATAAAATGTAAATATGTATAATATACATTAATATATGTATATTATATATACAATATCTTAAAGATTTTTCTAATTATATTATACTTATGTAAACTGGTTTGCTAAAAACAAAAAAGTATGTTTAATCAATGTTTTCAATGTTTCATTTGTATATTGATTCTTATTTAGATGTAGTAATGATTTTCCAAAGTAATCAGTCTATAGATTAAAAAATTGTGAAGAAATAATCAGAAACCCATTATGAATTAAAAAATAAAACATTGATATCTTTGTTCAATATCATTGCTCAGATTGTTTTTTTTCTTTTTTGGTTTTTCAAGACAGAGTTTCTCTGTAGTTTTGGAGGCAGTTCTGGAACTAGCTCTTGTAGCCCATTCTGGCCTCAAACTCACAGAGATCAGTCTACCTCTGCCTCCCGAGTGCTGGGATTAAAGGCATGCGACACTACCGCCTGGATTCATTTCTCAGATTTTAATATTTTAGCTTAATTATGTTTGTCCCTGGGTAGACTTAGCTGAAAATCAGGTCCATTTCTGTGGGTTGCATTGTTTCAGCATTAAAACATTTGGTTTTAATAGCTTTCTTAGGTTATGTAATGAACATCAGATGGTCAAGAGAAGATTTCTTAAATGTAAGATTAAGAGATTAAAATGTGGACAGAACAATAGAAACACTTGAACTGCCAAATTTTCTTGCAATTTCCTTGCTTTTGCAAGGGCATACCACTTCTAATTCCAATAGGATCATCCTTAAATAGGCCATAGGAAGAAAAAGGAAATTTAATGAGAATAGTAGACATTTTTCTGACTCTGGTAATTAACTATCACCGTCATCTTGACTTGATTTAGAATAACCTAGGAGACAAAGGGGCTGACTTTTGGGTAAGAATCTGAGTATGTTTTTAAAGTGGGTAAACTGTGAGGAAAGTTGCATCCTGATGTGGTGAGCACCCTTCATGGATTAGAGTACTGGTGGACTCAAATGTGGGAAGGAAAATGAAGGGAACAGCAGGAGTGATGTTGCTGTTTCATGGCCTTCATGATGCGAACTCGTCTGGTCTATGAAGACCTTGCTAAATAGATAGACTGAATATGGAAATACCAGGAGGTAAATTCCTAACAATTCCCTTTTGTATTTCATTATCGTAAAGTAAGACCCTGTATATTTGAACATGTATAAGGGGAAGTTACTGTATATAGGAAAGGATACACGTATCTTTCATATAACCAGTCATGGGAGGTTTATGTATGCTCAGCTGTAACATGTGTTCTCACAGTCCTACGAAAGGCATCCCTCAGAACTGGGTCAAACGGAGATTGACAAAAGGGCAGAAACCTCTGTACCTTTGTTAGTGCATTATATTGTCTGGATCATAAGTTGCTTTGAAGATTGGATATTGGCATATAGCCAGGGATTGATATTTAGGTTGGCGAACAAGGGGTTAAAAATAAATGTAACTGGGAGAATGGCACACAGGTAACTGATTCTAATTACTCTGAAGGAAATTTGATATGTTACAAAATAAGGCCAGCCAATGGTATTTCTGGAAATATGGACATTCAGTAATTCTTTTTTTTTTCTGTAATCCGACAGTCAAGCATTCCAAATTAAAAGATCAAACCACAGAATTTCATACATCAGCGAGAAAAAGACAAGAGATCACTACTGTGTGAGAGAGGAAAGTGCATTTGTGCTGGAAGATGTGAACTGTTTATAGGACTACATAGAGATACTTTCAAGGCTCTGAAAACTAGCTGTTCTCATGAGCTCCAGCTGTGTGAGTGTCAGATCAGTGCTTGAGCATACAAGCAGCCACAGAAGTATCAGCTGCTTAGCCAACCAAACTTGAAAAAGATTCTAAGGCAAATGATGTATCAGCAAATGCAAACCCAAAGCAAGGATCTCCTCTCACTTTCTCTGTCTCTCAGTTCCTCTTTCTTCTTCTTCTTCTTCTTCTTCTTCTTCTTCTTCTTCTTCTTCTTCTTCTTCTTCTTCTTCTTCTTCTTCTTCTTCTTCTTCTTCTT
>NC_022021.1:38600292-38604933 GCF_000317375.1 Microtus ochrogaster
ATGTTTTAACTAACTACATTTCTATTTTCCTTTCTCTCCACAATGTTCTCAAAATCCAAAAGCCTGTAAGCCACAGCATGGCAGCCTTAAAGGAGAAAAATAATATTGAAGCTTATTGAAACATTAATTCCTTGAAAACACTCACTGTTAGATATATCTGGTGATCGCACAGTCCTATTTGCAAAATTAATCTCCAGAATATATTACTGGGAGTTTTCCCGGATTGAATATATTTTTCCTGAGCAAATTTTTAAGGAAAATTACATGCAAACATTTAACATTGGTGCTACCTGAAGAGGGAAATAATTATTGAGGAGAGACAAGAAAAGGCTAAGGAAATTGTAAAATCTGGTGAGGAAGATTGCTACAAAAGACTTCAAAATGTGCTGATATTCTTTGAAATATGAAGCACTACAATTACCCTTATGCTATGGACATGCCCATGCATATGTAAACACAGGTATCAAAAGGACCATAAAACCATTACATCTGTCTAGGTTTCATTAGCATGCAAGCAGAGGGTAAAAGTTAAGCAGCTCTTGCAAACTAGTGTTTAGTGTTAACATTTTATGTCAATATATGCAGAAGTTGAATATAGTAGTTTCAGAAATATAAAATTAAGTTCTACTTGTTTGAGAGCTAATGAGGTAAGCAATGACTTGCATGGGTTTGTTAGGTAAAGAACTTAAACTGTAATGAATAGTATCAGAAAGCCAATGAGAAAACAATCAAACAAACAAGAAACATAAACAAGAGCAAATTTTAAGATGATGGAGATATTTATTTCAAGGGTACCCATGCTATATTACTCAAAGAAAAATTATGAGGTATGACAAAGAAAAGGGAAGTATATCAAATATTAAGGTGGCAGATACAGAAACTGCCTAAATAAGTTCTGGTTTGGAGTAACTACTAAAAAAAAATTTAGCCTCATGTCTGACAGATGAGCAACCTGCATGGGACTGATCTAGGCCCTAAGATATAGGTGACAGTTTTGTGACTTAATCTGTTAGGCCAGACCCTGGCAATGGGACCAGGACTTATCCCATGTGCATAGACTGGCTTTGTGGATCCCATTCCCTGTGGTGGGATACTTTGCTGAGTCTTGATACAGGGGGTGATGTGGGATTCCCCTCTCTATGCTATGAATACCATTGGTTACTAAAGCTGTTTTGGGCCTGTGATAGGGCAGAGTAGAGCTTGGTGGGGAAAACTAAACTGAATGCTGGGAGAAAAAAGGCAGAGTCACACAGCCACGTGGCAATACAAATTAATAGAAATGGGTTAAAATAAGTTATAAGAGCTAGCCAATAAGAAGCCAGAACTAATAGGCCAAGCAGTGATTTGGTTAATACAGTGTCTGTGTGATAATTTCGGGGCTGAGCAGCCAGGAACAAACAAGTGGCCTCCTAGTACAAGGGGGGAGGGAGTTGGTCCCTCCTCAACGTGGTATTCCAGACTTCATTGACTCCCCAAGGGAGGTCTTAGTCCTCTGAGGAGTATACGTGATAGAAAGAGTAAATGGTGGTGCGGGAGGCAGGAGAAGGGTCGAAGTTGGAACTGGGTTTGGTATGTAAAATGAAAAAAAAAAAGTAAACCAAACCAAACCAGAGTGTTATCTTCATTCATCAGTGGATTAATCCATATGGTCATTATGCTATTATAATGTATTTAAAGGAAGACATCACTGGAAGTATGCCTTCCAGGTAAATTCTAGTCCTCTTTAGCTCAACCATGATGTGCTGATCCTTCAAGCAGATTTCCTCTCTGAGGGCTTCTCTTTGCTGTCAGGGCATCTCTGCTGTGCAAAAAGCCTGAAAACAAAGCCCAAATGCCCATTGACTGCAGACTGCAAACCCTCAAGCCAATATAATATTTTCCCTCTTTGAAATCTTTGTTTCAGGAATATTTGCCATTTCACTTTTTATTTGGTTAGTTTTGGTCACAAAGGAAATCTGTTCAAGGAGTAGAAATTTGCTGCAGGCATACTTGGATGACCCTTGGGTTCACAAGCTTCTGAAATAGATGGGGAGTTTGGAAAGATTTGGAGAAAGAGACTTAGAGAAGGCTGAGACTATTGTATTGGAGATTACAGGTACTTCTGATATAAAGTTGAATGATCAAAGGGCTGATAGAAAAATAAGCTGTGTAGACTCTGTGCATGAGGATGCAGATGGAGAAAACTAGAGGCTCTTTATCTTGTGTGACAGATTACTTGTTTACATATTATATCCTCTGAATCATTTTGTAGGGCTGAATATTGCCATGATAGATCATTTTATTAAGTGTAAGAAATTTCAACTAAAAAGCACAGCATCGGGCCATGGCATGAGTATTTCCAAATGTCTTAGCTAGCTTTACAGTGAATATTATGAGTCCAAACAGATTGAATGGCTTTGAAAAACTTGCTGTTCAGTTAAAAAAAAAAAGACACACCTGTAAAGTTGGAGACAAGAAAGGTATGTTATCATCCTTTGGGAGCTTTGATTCAGTGATTAGAAAGACTGGCTGCTCTTTCAGTAGAACTGCATTGGATTCCAGCACCTACATGGTGTCATACAGCCATCTGTAACTCCAGCTTCATCCACTTAATGACCTACTCTGTTCTCCAAAAAAAACCACTTCATGCTGTGTACAGACAAACATGCAGAAAACACACACACATACACAGTAAGTAGATTTTTGCTTCATTTGAAATAGCTAAATACTTTGAGAGGAATAATAAGAAAGATACCTTGAGGGCATACTAGATACTGGCTGGGCCCCATCTGTCAAAGGATCGTGGATTTACAGATAGAAACTCAATATAAACACTTTGCTTTAAGGTAATGCCAGGGTTTATAATAACTAGAACACAGAAACAAAAACAAAGTCACAGCTTGTTTACTTTCTAAATATATTATCAACCTCGGACCAAAATTATAGCATCATGATATAGCTGTTTCCATGATCTTACGGAACACACAACAGGTTATGCTTTCTGCATTTCTTTATGGTAGATGCATGAATGTATGTGTCTGTGTGTATGTGGGGAGTTGAATGGGTACACATGACTATTTGACATTTATATTCATATATGGTATAATGATTACCATAATCCAAAATTTAGCATCCCCGTTACCACCAAACTTGAATATTTACTCCCTAGAACACATTCAAATTTTAACTGAAATTTTCTCCCTGTGACAAACATTATTATACTTTCCCCCTCTAGAAACCTCTTGTCTGTTCTCTACCTTGAAATTGATTTTTTTAATTTAATTTCAATTTTAATAAGTGACACCACAGTATTTACTTTGTGATTAGCTGGTTATAAACACAAATCTTCTGTAATAATCTTGCTGTTAACCTCTTAGCCATCTTCCCAGGCCCTTTTCCAACTATTGTCATTTATTTTATTCTGAGCCAGGGTTGCCTTAGAGTTCCAGTTCTTGTCTTAGAATTTTGAACTTGGGCTGTAGCCCAGGGAGGTCTTGAACATATGATCTGCCTTCCTGGCATGTTCTGAATAGTTAGAGTTTCTAGCCTTGACCATTTGAACTATTTAAGGAAAAACTGTATGATACATCACAAAGACTCAAAAAGTTGCATATCACAAAACATGTGTAAGCCTTATTTTTCACATGCACTGCAAATATCTGCTTCTTTTCTATAATAGCTATCTTATTAGGTATGATGTAACAGTTCCCTATGACTGATTTCCTGTGCTCTGTTTATAGTTCTGCTGATCTCTTTGTCTGCATCTGAGTCTTCTCTGGAGGGCTCATTTGCTTATTGTGAATCAGAAAAACTTAACTTATCCTACTGATTCAGGAGAGTCCGTTACAAATTCTGGATGGGAACTCTTACTTGGTATAGGAATTGATAATATTACTGTCCTAAAGATTAACAAGCTATTCTTCATCTGATTGCCAGGCAGAAAACTTCCACTCAGAATTTGAAAGAGAAACAGATGTTTTCATTAATTTTTTGAAATTGCTTCTGTTTCCACTTCTGATCTGGTGCATGCATTGCTATAATCTAAAGTTAAATGAAGAAGACCCACAAAACCACTTGGTTTGAGTGCATCCCATCTATACTTGGAACAGTTCCAACAATCTTACAAGGATAATCTGTTGAGGATTGAGGTACAGTTGTTGGAAACCAGGAAGGCAAACCATCATATTGAAAGTTTCAGAAATGATGTACTAGGTGGGTTAACAGTAGGAATACTAACACTGGTCATTATTGATAGCAATATAGCAATTAATAACTACATGGTCTGGCATTCTATTTAATGACAGTGTTAGATCTGTCTAGCTAGTACACAGGGATGAAAGTACTTGAATTCTTCCAAGTAATGTAATAAATCACTACGTTGAATGAATTTCACATAGCCTAACTTTATGCTCTTGTATCTGCTATGAACACATTATCATTTTATAATAAGCATACTTCAAGAGACGATGTGATTAATGTACCTGAATGTATTCCTGGACAAAAGAGTTCTTACTTTGTGTGGAATTTTCTAGATCTGTAATTTAAAACAAAACTCATTAAAAACCTTGTCATCACTAAAAATAAAGTTTATGTTTCTCTGTTATATTTTTTGTCCTAATGACCTGTCTATTGGAAAAAATGGGGCATTAAAACCATACTATT
>NC_022021.1:38605033-38619490 GCF_000317375.1 Microtus ochrogaster
CTTACTTTGTGTGGAATTTTCTAGATCTGTAATTTAAAACAAAACTCATCAAAAACCTTGTCATCACTAAAAATAAAGTTTATGCTTCTCTGTTATATTTTTTGTCCTAATGACCTGTCTATTGGAACAAATGGGGCATTAAAACCATACTATTAATGGATTAATGCCAGTATATATCTTTAAATCTTAAAGTAGCACAATTTTAAACAAAATTGGGTGCATCAGAGTTTTGGCTTATATGTTTAGGGTAATGATTTTGGTTATGAACTAAAAATCCAATAATTTCTTCATTAGATGATATATCTCAGAACTAACCCAGTTACAAAAAATTGGCAAAAAATTAGGTTTTTTACATCTGAGTATATTGATATGACCAGTTTACTTTCTGTTTTCTCTCCCTCTCAGTCTGTGTCTCAGTCTCTCTCTCTCTCTCTCTCTCTCTCTCTCTCTCTCTCTCTCTCTCTCTCTGCAGTGTAACGTGTGTTTGTGTGAGTGTATGTATGTGTGTGTGTGTGTGTGTGTGCAATACACAATTATATGTATTTCTAGTAGTTGTTTTAAGATTTCTGTGATTTAGAATTACTTATAGGTTTTGGGTTTTTGACAAATATTACAACCATGTCTACTTTGATTCTGATAAAAGGGTCATTAGATTCTGGCAGATGATTATATTATCTCTGGTACCACAGCAGAAGATATGAGCAACATCATTTACTATGCATTCCCAAATCCATAAGTATTCTAGATACACACCCTTCTTTATTCATAGCTTTAAGAAAATCATACAAAAAAATCATACCAAATGATTGTATGTGATCAGTACTATGTATGCCAATCAACACTAAGCTGTAATGACATCCTATTTTCTTAATTACAACAAAGTTTTATAGCCACGTACCTGTTTACTAAGTTCACCTGGCCATCAAGTATACCCATTAAACACTATCCTCATTAACTTAAGATTGTCTTGGTTCCTCAATACTCCTAACAGCATATGGTACTGTAATACTGTAATTCAAACACTTTATAGATAAAAGAATGATTAGGAGTACAAGAGAAGACTGATACTCATATCAAGAACATAATATCAAACAAACTATAGCATTCTTTACTAACTCAGTGTTTTTTTAATTTTTCCCTTAAATGTTAACTGTATAATCTCCACAGGCAACTATGAAGTTTGTTACATTGGTTAAGCATCAACTATAACAATTCAATGATTTTTCTCTCTCTTTATCCTGAATAACCCCAAACCTTTGTCTTTTGTTTCACTGTTTCCATACTTAGTATCTTTACCATCATTGCTCAAATTTATTCTCAATATAACAGCCATACTAGTTCTTGTGTTTTTCTTTCTGATTATAGTTGTGTTTTGCCTGAATATGTCTTTTTTCACCCTCTCCTTCTTCCCTTTTCAAATGTGTTATTTCCTGATTACTGTGACAAAATTCTTATCGAAAGCAATGTAAGAAAAGAATAGTTTATTTTGGTTGATATTTCTTATGTTCAGTCCATCATGGTAGAAGGGCATGGAGGCAGAAGAATGATGCCTCTAGTTACATTGGATTCACAATCATAAAGAATAGAGAGATGGGTGCTGATGAATGTTTAACTCACTTTTTTCATCTATCTCATAGAATAGCACTGTCCCCTCAATCTTAACTCAAATAACTTAATCTAGAAACTCTGACGTAGAAATACAATTAGTCTCCTCTGTAGTTGCACATGTTCTCAAGTTGACAATATTAATAATTGCAGAACCAAACTATGTATTTTTCCCTATTCTGTATTGGAACTATCTAGAACATTTTCTATTTAGCTTGCAGAATTTCACAGTGAAGGGGTTGACTTGAATCTCAGAATAGATCTTTGACTACTGAATCATGCTGGGACAGCATGAATCCTTTCAGAAACTCTATGAGGACTAAACGCTTTGCTTTACGAGAAGTACATGAGAGTTAGAGATAATAGGCAGAATGTTATGGTTCAAAATAATGTGCTCATCAATTTTACGGATGATGAAATTGTGATGGCTAATTTAATGACTTTTAATATTACCTCCTTGACTGTCTTTATCTTTAGGAGCTTTGCCAGGAATGTCTGTGATGGCTTTTTTGGGGAAGTTTTAGTGACGAAGGAATATCTGTCCTGATATGGTGCAGTATGGTGACATGAGCAAAGGTCCAACACAAAAGAAAAAGTTAGAAGGCTAGAAAGAAAGAAATGAAGAAAGAAACAGAGAAAGAAAGCCAACTCAATGAACAGAATGCAGGCCATTTTCTCTACATCCTCATATACTCTGTGAGAAACAAACTTTGTCATTCTGCCACAACTGGTGAGAACCACCCCGTTATCAAAAACTTCTTATCATGGATTACACAGTAAAACTGTGGTCCACAATAAGCAAGGCATTCTTAGCATTGCTTCTCTTTAAGCATTGATGATAGCAGTAAGAAAAGCAATGTAGAAATATATTTGTAATCGTGATGTAGATAAGTGGGACAAACCAGGTGTAGACTGTTTAGTTCAGAGAATAAGATATTCAAATATACAATATGTATGCATCATATTTATGAAAAAAAAATTTAATTTCTAATGTAGGATAATATAGGATATGACATCATGATTTTTTCAAATTGCGCATAAGAAGATTTTATATAGTTGTATACTTTGTTTTGGGAAATATAAACTCTTAATAAATGAAGTTTTGAAAATATGAAAAACCTTGAGTCTTTTCTCATATTTGACATAAAATTCACATTACCATAACTTATCTTAAGAAATATTTAAAGTGATACAGTACATATGTTAGACAATGGGAAAAATTTACATATTTATCCATTAAATATATTAACAACAGAGTGTCTCAACATTAAAAGGCTAAGCTTACAAACCATGTGCATTTAATTCCAAGCATAATTGGAGCATGGAGAAAATCTGAATGCAATTAGATGCTGATGATAGTTAGAATTTGCTGAGTAATGACACTATGCCAAGTACCTAAACTTAACATGTTTTAAATGACAAGATTCTTTCTCTGTGTCTTCTTTTTTCTTCCTTTCTCCATTTATCATTTTCACAGACACAGTGAAGAAAGTCTTTTACAGAGAAAACGATTTAAAAGGCCTTTCGAAAGCCACAGAGCTAGGTGCTTAACTGAAACACTAACTTAGACCTTTCAGCTCTTGACATCTTTAGCAATTCTGCCCTATGATTCTTGTGAAAGACTGAAATGTAGAAAAAAATTGACTCAAGTTGTGTTTCAGAATCGTCAACAAATGTATGTCTCTTTGGTTGAAGAAATCATTTGTCATTAAAGCAAAAACTGGTGCTTTCACTTTTGGGAACGCCTACTAGGAAAGCCATTTAAGTGTGACTTAAGGAGCACGGATTTTTACACACGGGAGATGAAGGGTGTAAAGCAAGACAATGAGATACATTTTAAATAACAACAGCAGCATTTAGTTGTAATAATACCCTTTATCATATCATTTGCTTTGATTTTTTTACAATATTTATTTTTGTCTCTCAGTAAGAAGAAATTGCATTTTCCCATCTACTGGTTTAGTGAAGGAGCACGATTTGATCATTAGATGACCTTCTATCAGATGCTCTAGATGCATTTTTGAAGAAAGTACTTTATGAGTCACCTAAATATACTGCTAGAGATTTCCTTTATGTAAGGTTTAAAGGAGTACTTTGTTTAAGAGTAAGAATTTTCTCTTTACCACAAACGGTTGATGTAACTAAACATAAATATTTATAGGGACCAGAGTTGAATTATGGATTATTTTAATCTTTTGAGCTATTTAAGTATTCCTCAATTTTTAGGTTTGTATTATAAAATGAAGCTATTTGTCTTATAATGTTGACATTTAATTGAACAAAATTTTGTTATATAATTCAGTATCTGCCATATAGTAGTAGAAGAATATTTCAATAATCAGCTACTATGTAAAAATCTTCCACAATTTTAACTAATCCCCCAAACCTATTCATTTTTTCTTTAGATTTGAAGATTTTCTGAATCAAGTTGTGATAGTTATAGGTTAAGTAACATTAGGTTGCAAGCAGTGTCCAGCTGGTGGCAGATCTTGGCAGGAAGAAAATGGAAGTGATGATATCACTCTTATACAAAGGTCCTAACAGATTTTAAGAGTTTTGAACCCAGTGGAGGACCTTTCCAAAATCTGTCCAGAACCCTACCCATCTTCTTCAGATCTCAATCTTTATATAGAATAACTGAGTTTTCCGTGTAAGAAGTGGCAGCCCTTGTACATGGTAGACATAGAACTGGCACTGTCACACCCGTCCCAATGGTCCAAGCAGTCACCGAACAGTTGACATTCTAAAAGGATAGAAATGAGCTCCAGAGATAAATGGGAAATGCGCATAGAAAGCTTCAGTGGAATCAATATACAGGGAACAGTTAAGCAATACACACACACACACACACACACACACACACACACACACACACGGGGGGGAGAAAGAAAGAGAGAGAGAGAGACTGTAATTCATTTAATTTACACAATTCAAATAAGATATCAGAGCTTTTTAAATTCAGCCTCACCTTCATGTCATCACTTATAAATTTAGTGAGGATGAAATTTTGATTGAGATAGATGACAGCTAGCTAGGTAGTGGGAATCAATGGATAGGTAGTAGACAGATGATAGAGAAAGATAATTGATACACAAATAATACATGTATACATATTTAGCTACATACATAATGTTTATTGCTTGGATTTTTTGAATTTTAAAGAAATTTATTTTAACAAGATGAATTCTATGCTGTTTTCTGTATTTTATGACTTAATAAATATTTCATGTGCCAACCTATTTAAATAATAGCAAGAAGTACTTTTCCAAACTGGTATTATATTATCAGCTTTAGTAAAAAATTATTTTACTTTTTGCTTCATTTTACATAAATCTTAATTTTAACTTTATATGCATTCCCTGAGTATCTACATTTGCTAAAACACATTTTGTTACTCACTCTTCATTGCCCATTTTATAAAATTTAGATTTCCAAGGTGAAAGAAATTGGAGGGGACACTTGTCTATTACAGTTTCACAGACTCTATATTTGCACAAGTACTTGATTTCTTACCATAATTAAGATTGTGAATATAATCAATCTTACAAGCAAACAGTATTTATATTTGTGCACACACTAATTGAGAGGGAAAGAGAATCTCTCCACTATTAATAAATATAGACAATGGCTGTTTCTACACCCAAGGAGCACAATATTCAATTTTATTCTCGGAACAAACCTAAGTGTTTTAAATGAGTTGCAGCCTTCTGCAGTGGTCCTGGCAACACACATTGGGAGAATAGAGCTTTAAATGATCTGCCTTTAGAATTCTAATCACAGCCAGCCTGACAGCAGCAGCAGAAGCTTAAAACCTTGACTTTAGAATCCTTCCTGTGCATGGTGATATGCTAATTACTTGTGATGTGATCTTTCTGAAACTATAGCCTGGTGGAGTCACTTCTGAGGACCAGTTTCTCTAATTTTAGACCCCGCGGAAAATAAAATGTTCCCCAGGCTCTCATTCGAACTTCCTGCTAATTATCCTTCCTAGAGATGCCTGGCTGGAATCACACTTGACTCTTCCTCCCCAGTACATAAATCAGGACATTTGGGAGTCTAGAATTGTTTTCTCTGTAACTTTGAGTGCTCAAGAAATGGATAACAGCAGGGCGGTGGTGGCGCATACCTTTAATCCCAGCACTCGGGAGGCAGAGGCAAGCGGATCTCTGGGAGTTCAAGGCCAGCCTGGTCTACAAGAGCTAGTTCCGGGACAGGCTCCAAAGCTATAGAGAAACACTGTCTCGAACCACCCCCCCCCCAAAAAAAAGAAAAAAGAAATGGTTAAGAAAGATGAATCGTGTGAAAATGTAAAGTGTGCTCTCGGAAAATGTGAAGTCTTCTTAACTGGGTCACTTAGTTCAGAAGCTATTCACATTGCAACACAAAGTGTGGGTGTCTACTTCAAATAGATATTTGTGGATACTTCAGAAAAAAGGAGAGGTCTTTCCTGCATCTTTATTAAACCTGCTTTGTACATTACATATTCTCTGAGGTAAAATGGTTTAGAATCTCCCTCAAACATTTTATGGATCCATTGAATGACAGTGTAATGGTAGTTTACACTTCAGGTTTCTTAGTTAATTAAACTTAAATGTTTATTTTCACCATAAGTACGTGAGTTATGTGATGAGAAATCTTGAGTGTTCTACATTGTTATGTCTGTCTTACATGATAATAAATAAGAATGCTTAAATTATAATGTAGGATTCCATAGAAGGAATTATGATAATAACTATCCAATTTTATAGCCTTAAAAGCTTAATGGGAAAAAAGAGTATAAATATTTGTAAATAATCCACCAGTATTCTTTAATTCTAACGCTAATTTCTCCGGTGTTTTCTCTTTTATTTACTAGTCTTTCATACATTACATACCAACTGCAGTTTCCCTTCATCCACTCCTCCTATCCCCTGCCACCTCCCCTCTCCCCCAGACCATTGCTCTTCCATTAATGATCAGAAAAGTGAAGGCCTCTCCCAGGGATATTAACTGAGCACACATAACAGGATGCAGTAAGTCTAGGCACAAACCCTTATATCAAGGCTGCACAAGATAACCCAGTAAGAGAAAATGGGCAACAGGATCAGGCAAAACCAGGAAAAGACACTTCCACTCCGACTGTTAGGCATCCCACAAAAACTTCAAGTTAAACAACCCTAACATATTTTCAGGGGACCTAGTGCAGACCATGCAGGCTCTGTAGATTGTCTCTTCAGTCTCTATGAGCACCTATGATTTCTGCTAGGTTGGTTCTGTTGGCTATGTTCTGCTGTGCCTTCGACCCCTCTGGCTCCTACAATCTTTCCTCATCCTCATCCACTGGATTCTCCAGATCTGCCTAATTTTGGGCTGTGGGCCTCTATATCTGTTCTCATTAAATATCCAAGGAAACCTCTCTATGATAATTGGACTAAAAATAATTTCATTGGCTTTTTATTTTTTTTGCCACACATATTTGGTTCCACCCTAGGTCTCTGAGCTATCCTGCTCCCAACGTCTTGCTATCCAGACAATGGAGGGCATGGGCCCTCCCTCACAGACTGTGTCATAAGATAATTCAGTCATCAGCTTCCACAAGTTCTGAGCTACCATTATCCCAGCACATCTTATAGACAGAGCACATTGTAGATTGAAGGTTTTGCGGCTGAGTTGGTGTCCCAGTTCCGCCACAGAATGCCTTGCTTGGTTACAGATGAGATTCAGGATTATTCTCCATATACTTTATAACCAGGATCTTTGTTTAATGCTGATTATGAACTGCCTAAAACTGCTACCAGTAGCACTGTGCTGGTGTTGGTAATGATGACACTGTTGATGGTGCTGGTAATGTTGTTAGTGATCATGGTGGTGGCTGTGGTCTTTGTATGTGTGTTGGTGTCCTTTGTAACTTAAACCGTGTAACTATAAACTTATCAGAATGTTCATTTATGTTAATGTAAATGTGTGAGTTAAAAATCTACACCAGGAAACAAAATTCTTTCACTGGATTTATAGGTAAATTTAATTATTCCAACCACAAATTTCAGTTAATAAGTCACCAAATATCCAGTAAATAGTATCACACTGAAAATGTTAATATTGGTATATTAAAATTGCTATTTAAAGAAAATGCAGACAACCATATCTTTCATATTGTTAGAATGATGTCTTAGGCTTCTATTGTTGTGATCAAATGCCATGACCAAGAATAACTTGGGGAGTAGAAAGTTTATTTCTTCTTAAAACTCTGAGGTTACATTACTTCAGTCTGTGAAGTCATCACATGAATCAAGGCAGAAACTAAGCAGAAGCCATAGAGAAACACTACTCACTGACTTTCTTTCTATCACTTGCTCAGTTTGCTTTTCCATACAAAACAGGGCCACCTGCTCAAGGTTGGAACCACTCCCAGTTGGCTGGATCCTTGAATGTCAATCACTAATCAAGAAAATGCCTCTCAGACTTGCTTGCAGGCCTGTCTTACAGGAGTGCTTGTTTTGAGAATCCGACTACCCAAATGACTCTAGCTCATGCCAAGTTCCTATAAAACTAAAAAAAAAAAAAAAAACAGGTAAAGCACCAGATTTTTTAAAGGTTCTTGATTAAAATATTTTATGTGACTCCCAATTGAGGAAGTGGGTAATTGAAATGGAAAGTGTCCTCTGACTACAGCAGGGCAGATCCATCCACCTATAAACTCATAGTGGTTATAAATACGAAAGCCCTATACAAACTTAAGTCAAACCAAATCTTAGAGTCCTGTTCAGAAAGATTTTCCTGTACTGGAAAGTTTGAGCATGTTATCATCTTCAAGATATGGGATGTTATTTTAAGACTTGATTCATTTGAACATGATGTTTGTGCATGACTAGAGATAAGGATTTAGTTAAATTTTGCTACATGGATCTAGCCTGGTTGACTAGCACCATTTGATGGGGTTGCTATCTTTTCAATAATATGTACTTTTTGCATCTGTATCAAAAATCAGGTCGTTGAAGGAGTAAGGCCTTATATGTAAGTCAATTCTATTCCATTGATCATTGTGTCTGATAATACGCCAATTTCATGGTTTTTGTTTGTTTTTAATACTACATTTTTGTAGTAAAACTTGAAATTTTAAACTATGATACCTCCAGCAGATTTTTATTGTTAGAGATTACTTTAACTAACCTGTGTCTTTTGTAGTTTCAGAAATATAAGATTATTATTGTTATTTTAATATTGTTATTATTATTTTCTCATGTATATTAAGAATTATGTAGAATTTTTTTATGGGACTTGCCTTAATTCTGTAGATTGCTTTTAGCAACATGGTCATTTTCAACAACCGCATGTGGGTGGGAATTATTTCTGTCTTCTAGTACCGTGTTCAGTTTCTTCAAGTTTCTTAAAAGTTTCACTGAATGATCATTTCACCTCCTTCATTAGAATTATTCCAAGGCAAGTCTACATTCAACAGTTGCAGTGGGGATAGTATTTCCATCATCATCTTCTATATTAATGTCAACACTGTGATCAATATATGCAAGTATATTTGCAAGAATGTCAAGTTCAATGGCATAGCAAAATTTCAATACAGAAAGGCTGTCATCATTGAAAAGGTTTTTTTTGTAAGTTTTTCGTGTGTGTGTGTGTGTGTGTGTGTGTGTGTGTGTGTGTTTATCTTGCGATAGTTAGGACTTGCCCGCATCAGCTAGTGTGATCATAGTGCTGAGGAACTCAAGATTCTGTTGTTTAGAAAACCATGGGAATAGCTCAGCTCAGGTAAGGGTTGCCACCAAAACATCATTACTACCATATCTTTATTGATGATGACCTCATTTTAAAGATGGACATAGATGATAGGTGTTTTGGTGGAAGCACACCTTTAATCCCAGAATTTAAGAGGATGAAACATATAAATCTTTGTGATTTATATGATGCCAGTCTTGTCTACAGAGAAAGTTCCAGGACAGCTAAGACAACATGGAAATACCATGTCTCAGAAAACAAAGCAAAACATTGCAAGCAAACATAGAAACAAAATAAAAAAGATGTGCACATATAGTTGGCTAAGGGAGTCAGAAATGACTCTTATTACCACCTATAGCTTACCTCATGGCCAAAATAATACATAATAACGTTGTCAAAAATTAGTGATTCATGACCACCCTATATTTTTGTTTCCATTTGGAAGGCAACAAATATTTTCTCTGGAATACTCCTAAAAAATGTTTTTGTTTCTTTGAGGCTACCCAGTACATTGACTGTATCTACTTGTTTGGCATGGACAAAGGCCAAGTCATTCCAAAGCTGAATGGATACTTCCTGCATGACCTTTTTGTGCCTGTCTACACAATATCCAAAGGTCGGGTTCTGACTTTCTCTTTGGAAATACCCACTGAATATTTTGACATGAAGAATTCTATGAAATGTATGTCACAGGACCTCCTGAGAAGAATCCTGAGCATGCACAGAGGCACCTATTTCAACTCTTTAATTAATAGTGATGCACATTGCTCTTATCGGCCATTTTGTCAAGCACTCTGGCTACTATGACAATAAGTTCGGCTCTTAGTAACACAGGGTTGAATTCCATTGCCAATTTATACTCTAAAAAGTAAGAGCTTTTGCATTTCCAGCCCTAAATCATCAAGAGCAAATCAGTTTGAGCTTGCACTTCAAATCATTCACCACTGTACAGAGAATATTTCATCCACAGCATGTCTTTTCCCATTCTGAAGAAGAAGGCCTTAGTGAGCCCTACTTTGTCATGTTCCATCAGTCAGGTTCAGCGCATCAAAAGAATGTAAAGAAACAAATCACCTCTTTGTTGATAATACATCTTTGATACACACTTGTGTTCATGTAGGCACCATATCTTACAAAGCAAACTTTTCATTTGTGAACTTACTTAGACTCAAGAAAGTGATATTTTTATTTGCTTACAAAAGTATTCTTATATTGATATATCATACAATTATAGATTCGCACTCCTTATGTTTATGTTTTATTAGTTTGCTATGTGCCATTCATATCAGAAAAACATGTATAAAAATAAAAGTACCCTAGAAGGTGTTGACAGCCATGGATATCTCTTCTGCTGCTAATGTTTTTTGAATGATATTCTACATTTTGAATTAAGAATTGCACTTAATTATTTACATTAATTTACATTTATTCAATACTGTAAAGGTTTTCTCAGTTTAACATTTGTGGAGGGTCAAACATGTGCGCCTATTTCACGTTGTCTGAAGGTCAGAGAGTTTGAGGTCGCTTAAAGTTGTTGGACAACAACTGTGTCTACACAACCTGACCTAGGGTCTGGTTGTTTGGTATTTTGAACATTGAGTCAGCCCATGGAGGAAAATTCCGTCCACCATGACCAAATGTCAGAGAATTCAAGTATACTTCTGCTCCATCTTTTGAAACAGGAAGTTTGACTTAGGAAGTGGTTCCCTTCAGGGTATTTGGTCTAGGGTGGGTTCGTTGCCTACACAACAGAATGCTTGTCTCAAGAAACAATGACTTGATGACTTGATATCTCAAGTATTGGAGTAAATAACTGTTCTGCTTATGCTTTTCATCATGTTAAAGGAAAAGTAAAGAGAAACAAACTTAGAACTCAGACTTCAAAAGAAGAATGTACCATCCAGTATTTGCTGACTTGCCCTCCAGTTACTATTCTGGCTCTGTGAATCTTTCTAATCTCTGTTCCTCCTAAATTTTTCTAATACCCACACACCTACCCTGGAACCTACGAATCTTCTCTGGCTAGGATTCACAGCAGGAGTCACTCCAAAAATGTAGCTCCTGACAAGCAGTAATTTTAAATTCTTAATTAATGTTAGAAGGACATTAATAAAGGCAAAGAAATATGAATATTAACATTAATTGTTTTTAATATTAGATAGCATTCAATTCATGTCAATTTATAATTCATTTTTTAGAAATTATACTATTACAGTTTAATGTTGCATACTGATATATCAATATAAAGATGAATTTACTCCTTACTAGGATTGATAACAGAATTTGTTCCCACATTAGACATCTTTCCTTTAACTAACTTGTTTCAATAAAAAAAAAAGAACAAACTAAAAAAACGTTATTTTCAGAAGAAGAAAGGACAGAATGGAAAATGGACATTACTTCAGATTCTGTGGATATAGGGAGTTATACAAAGACGTCAGACAAAAGTTTTATTTCTTTATTTTAATAAGTTAAAAAGCCACCTAATTTAAACACATATTCCTTTCACTTTCTAGATGTTAGACTAATGTTCACATTTTAAAACTGAGAAACGTGTGCTTCATCCCGTGTTTTAACCTTAGGGGCAACTATTACTCACCTGCGGATCAATGCCAGTGCCAGCCCAAATAAATGATGTGGAGCGTCTGCATCATTTCCCATGACACTGGATATACAGTGCTGCATTTGGGCTAGAAGCTCATAAATCTTTGAGTTGAGCACGGTGCGATTCTGAAGTGCGCTCTGTCCCGATAGCACTAAAGATGAGAAGTGAGGCTCTGCTGCTGCAGCAGTGCGCTTTATCTGTGGTAGATACTATTGTAAATGACTGCTTCATGGTGATCTGATCAATAATTCACGCTTTCTACCCTGGCCCGAAATATCAACAGGGGAAGGAATTCCTAAAGTAATATATTTGATGTGTGGATAAAAAAGACTTGGCATTTCAGAGTAGTAGCCTCCTCCAAACTGAAGTGTTCTATTTGCAAACTCCCACATTCATTAATGTTTTAAAGATGTGTACTGTCTTTAGATGGTATGCTCATTCATTATTTATTTCCACCAAGGTAGGGATAATTAACCTTCCATTCTCTAGGTTGTGATTGAGCAATATTCCATGATATGTTACACAGTGTGTTTTGTTTTTGGCATTTTCTCCATTTTCACTTGAGAAGTATGTTGAAGTTGAGGGAAATCTTTGTGAAGAACACCTTTATTTGTGCTTACTAGTGTTCATTAATGTACTTTTGATTAGCATTTCTATTAATGCTCATCAGAAAAGTTGTGAGAGGGGCTCATGAAGTTTCACTCCTAAGTAATTGCACTTGCAATTGGTGGCCACTTGGGCATAAACAGTCAGTTTTCCCCTGAGAGATTTCCAAGGCTCTGGTAGGTTATCCTGTCATCACGATCATACAGACAGCGCTAAGAAGGTTCAGTGGATTCTAATAATAATAATAATGATGATGATGATGATGATGATGATGATGATGATGATGATGATGAAATAGTAATGACAATGCATAAAATAGAAAGGGAAAGTAGTGGTTGTGCTGGTGTGTATTAAATGCTTATTGGTAGTTAAGATAAAGTACCATGAGCAAAAGTAACATATAGAGGAAAGTTCTTGTGTTAGTTTATATTTTCAGAGGTACAAAAATACATCGTAGCAAGTGACAGAAACAGGAATTTTCAAAATTATATCTAATCCACAGGCAGAAAACAGAGAGCAAAGCAGAAGTGGGTGAAGGCTTTAAGCACCAAACGCTGCCCACAGTGACATACATCTTGCAGCACATTGTCATACTCTAAATGTCCCATTACTTCCCAAGAAGAATACAAAAACAATACAGAAATCAGGCTCCAAACATGAGCTTCTTAAGGATATGTCTCACATTTCCTAATGCAAAGTGATGTGGAAGGATCTAGAAGGGCGAAAACAAATGGGAATAGATTTGATCAAAACACATTGTTTACTTGTATGACTTGACCAAACAATAAAAACCTAAAACTGGAAATAAATCACTTTGCAAAATAATATGTTTTATGAACGTCCCGTATTGCAGACCATGGTGTTTACTTTGTGCTGAACATTATATAATTATATGGTCGGTAACTGGTTGTTTATCATTAAAATAACGCATTTTTTTACCTTGTCTTTAGAAAATTAATGACAAATTTTAACATTCAATTCAATTAAGTTAAACATTCAATTAAGTGTATGAATTATGTATTGGTAGCTAAGATAAAGTACCATGGCCAAAGTAACTGATAAAGGAAAGCTCTTGTGTTCGTTTATATTTTCAGAGGCGCAAAATTCCATTGCAGCAAGGGACAGGAACAGAAACTTTCAAAATTATTTCTCATCCTCAGACAGGAAACACAGAGAGAAACTAAAAGGGAACAGAGAGAAAACTAAGCAAGAGAATTCACTTTTGTAGCATTCTTCAAAACTATTATACAATCTGATAGTTCTTAGCTAGCACAGTAGGTACCTAGGTCTCATCAGGTTTAGTCAGTATACATTGAGGTTTGTTTGCCAAAGCTAAATAAGATATCATTAACTTTCTGAACCAAATTATTAAAATTCTATTGCCTAAAATCTCTCTAGATTCATTTAAAATCGAAACTTCAGAAGTAATTAAGGGGTAGTCATTGACATCCAGACACACCTGGCCCTGTCCTTTAGGACCAGTCAGTGGCCCTGCATCACACCAGTGTGCAGGCAGGCAGTATCCTGTCTCTTTAAAAAGCAAACTCCACCTACCTCTCTTTTCTCCCTCTTTCCCTCTCTCTCCCTGCCCCCCTTCTCCCCCCTCTCTTTGGCTGCTCCTGTCCCCAAAGGCTGGTCTCTCCCTTCCCCTTAGCCCTTCTCTCAATAAACTTCTCAGTTAAGCTCAGTCTGCATGGCTACTTGTCTGTCCCTCACCCCCACAGTGTGGGCTTTCACCAACCCTTAGGATCCCTCTGGTGCAAACATCATTACAACAGCAGTATGATTACCAGGCAAAGGTCCCTTCCTACCACCATTCCTGAAATTCTGAGGGCCATCCTTGAGACCCACAGGTGGAGGGAGAGAAACTACTTCCCTAATTTGTTCTCTGACCTCTGCAAAGACATAATGGAACACAGGTGCAGGAACGC